>NC_058102.1:106484393-106787424 GCF_020171115.1 Neogale vison | reverse complement strand
AATTTATTTGTTTATTTGACAGAGATCACAGGCAGGCAGAAAGGCAGGCAGAGAAAGTGGAAGGGAAGCAGGTTCCCTGCTGAGCAGAGAGCCCCATGCGGGGCTCGATCCCAGGAACCTGGGATCATGACCTGAGCCGAAGGCAGAGGCTTTAACCCACTGAGCCACCGAGATGCCCCCTGCACAGTTATTTTATAAAATGTCCCAGAATGTGGATTTGCCTGGTATTTTCTCATGACTGGACTACAATAATTTATTTTGGAGAAAGAACAACATGAAAATGATACTGTCTCTTTCTCAGTATATCTGACTACTAGTAATGTTAACCTTGATCATTTTGTTAAGGTATCTGCTAGGTCCATTCACTGAACCATTACAGTCTTACATTAGTAAACATCTTAGGGAATATATTTTGAGACTATGCCAGTCTTGTCATGATTTAAATGTTCACCCACTAATTTTCACAACCATCAGTGGATCTTGTCTGCAACAGTTCTTACTGAGGTGTTTGCTTCACGGTGATTATTTAAAATCTATTTCCTTCTACACTTACTAATTAGAAATCTTCTTTGGAAAAGAGCTATCCTTACTCCTGCACTAACTTTTGCATTTGATTACTTTTATCAGTATGGACTCATGAATATTTATTTCATACTATGGATTAAAATATTATCATTTTTTTTAACTCAAATTGTTTGAGCATGAGCTAGCTATCAGATGCTCCTTTACGTTGGCTCCTATGTTCTTTCCACAAGCCCCCACTTTTCTATTGAGCACTTTCCTATTTTCTGGAACCACAAAGTTATCCAGGCTCACTGTTTATTTTCCCTGCCCCAGCCCTGAAATCAACTACTTCTCCAAGATGCCTTGGTCCATTTCACTGGAGAAAGGTATACAGCAAACAAAATCTGGGTGTTAGGTGTGCATATTGCTTCTAAGCCCTCTTAACGGACAGTTAGGAAATAAAAGCATGTACAATAACTCCATACACATACACACAGCAGTAATATTTCTACATCTATCTGCATATAAATTAAATACCATGACTTCACAATATCTCTTGATTCCAGTCTAACACCACAAGGCTCACTTAAGCCTTCCCACTTTACTTATTTATAAATTCTTGAACAATGAAAACCTCAGCCCTCATTATCAATATTTATTTGAATTCTATTACACATATCAAGTACTTTCAGAATGGCTAGCCTATCGTCTGTGAGAAACACATTACTAGATTACAAGATTTATATACAGTTCTATTTAGCTTAATAGCATTCAATCAAGAAAATATTTTCCAAAGCTACTTAGATTAGTTCCCTTCCTCCCTGCCCCTTTGAGGGTGTTTGTATTATTTGTTTATAAAACAAGTTTGCTTGTTAGTGTTTGTATTCTCTTTTGGTTACCCCCAATGCATCTGATTGGCTTTGTTTACTTAGGTTTTAGAGTATGTGAAATATTACTGTGGTTTTGAGAGTCAGAGCTATTCACTACAGAGATATGCTAAGAGAAGGTTCTCTTCAAATGCACCACCCCAATTCCATTTCCCCCTTCTTTCCATTCTTCTTCCCAACACTCCCATAGATTACTGGTCTCTCTACTTTCTAGTTTACCCTTCCTGTTTTCTTCTGTAAAAAAAGATCAGATATGTGTATATTTTCTTATACAAAGATTAGCATACAACAAATGGTTTTTGTGCTTCTCCCCCTCCTCAACTTAATGGGATGTCCAGGAAATCATTCCGTATCAGCTCATTAGAGATCCTCCTCTCTTTTTTAAAGCTGCCAAGTCTCCAATGTGTGGGTGTACCACAGGAGATTCAAGCACTCTCTATCTATAAGCAGTTAGGTTGTCCAATAGTTCACACTTACCAACAACACCGAAAATAACTTTTTATGTGAATATTTTATATTGCTGGAGATGCATCTTCAGATACAACAAGATGATGGATACCCAGGTCAATAAGCTAACTGTATATGTATATGCTAATTATAACCCACATTAAAAAATCTTGTTTGAGACTTTATTAATTTTTAAGAGTATAAAAGGACTTCTGAAACCAAAAAATTTGAGACTAGTTAATATATCTTAGTTATAACTGTCCAAAATACAAAGGTACAAACAGAATACAATGGTATGCAGTCATATCTTAAAAAGGACACTCATAACTAAGGCCATGATAAACAATAGCTATGTTTATAGTTTGCAGGATTCCCAAGTTCCCTCCATTATCAGGTATGATTTTCATTACATATGTAAGGAATCTGTTTAATCTTTTTGGAACATTTTTAATGTGTTGAGCCAAGGACAATGAGTAAAGTAACAACTTATTTCCAAACTCATGCTCTGCCAAAAAGGAATACTTTAAGCTCCATCTAAATATTCAAAACATGGAAAACTGGGAAGAAATGAAGTTATCTTTTCAAAACACATTCAGGATAAAACATAGAATTTTGAAGTTAAAAAAAAAACAGTACAGCAAGGACAAATGTGCAAATATTACACACAACTATCAAGAACAAACCCCACATATGATATTGACCAAAATAAGTCACAAAAGAATAAATTTGATGACTCCATTTATATAAAATAAAAATATGTAAAGCTAACTTATACTTTTCATTTAATATATAAACAGGTTGCAAAGACCAATAAAAGTCCAAGTAATAATTTCCTCTGGAGGAAGGGAGGAAATAATGATTGGGAAGGAATACACATGTGACTTCTGGGATACTAATAATCTTCTCATTTCCTGAGATGATCACTTTGTATGTATTATTTACACTGTGTGTATACATATGTGTTTTATTATGTATTTTTTTTTTAAGATTTTATTTATTTATTTGACAGACAGAGATCACAAGTAGGCAGAGAGGCAGGCAGAGAGAGAGGAGGAAGCAGGCTCCCTGCTGAGCAGAGAGCCCGATACGGGGCTCGATCCCAGGACCCTGAGATCATGACCTGAGCCGAAGGCAGAGGCTTTAACCCACTGAGCCACCCAGGCGCCCCTATTATGTATTTTTTAAAATATATTTATCTTTTAGAATAGAGAAAGGCAAATTTAAAAAGCAGTACTATTGCTTTGCGGCAAATTGTAATTTCTGCTAGGAAAATTGAAGCCACAATAAACTACCAGAGCTGGCAGTCAGGCACTGAATAACAAAACATGAAAATGAACCTTCTAGTTTTTTTTTTTTTTTTTAAAGATTTTATTTATTTATTTGACAGACAGAGATCACAAGTAGGCAGAGAAGCAGGCAGATAGAGAGGAAGGGAAGCAGGCCTCCTGCTGAGCAGAGAGTTTTATTTGTGAAGATTTGAACCTACTTTAAAACTAGAAGGTTCGGGCGCCTGGGTAGCTTAGTGGGTTAAGCCACTACCCTCAGCTCAGGTCATGATCTCAGAGTCCTGGAATTGAGTCCCGCATTGGGCTCTCAGCTCAGCGGGGAGTCGGCTTCCCCCTCTCTCTCTGCCTGCCTCTCTGCCTACTTGTGATCTCACGTGCTCTCTCTGTCAAATAAATAAATAAATAAAATCTTATTTTTTTAAAAAAAAAAAAAGGAAAGAAAAGAAAAAGTAAAGGTAAGGGGTGCCTGGGTAGCTCAGTGGGTTAAAGCCTCTGCCTTCGGCTCAGGTCATGATCCCAGGATCCTGGGATCCAGTCCCGCATGGGGCTCTCTTTTATAAGCAGCCTGCTTCCTCCTCTCTCTTTGCCTGCCTCTCTGCCTACTCGTGACCTCTGTTCAATAAATAAATAAAATCTTAAAAAAAAAAAAAAAAAAACGTAAAGGTGAGGGAACCTGGTTGGCTTAGTTATTAAGCATCTGTTTTCGGCTCACTTCATGATACCAGGCTCCTGAGACTGAGCCCCGCATCAGGCTCCCTGTTCAGCTGGGAGTCTGCTTCTCCCTCTCCCTCTGCCTCTTCTCCTGGCTTGTGTATGCTCTCTTTCTCAAAAAAAATAAAATCTTTAAAAATATATATAGGTAAAAAGTGAAAGCCCAGAACAACTTAAAAATAGTTGTAGATAAATATTTATATGTTCCCTTAACAGGAATAAATGAACCAAAAAATGCTTGGGGAAAGGGCCAACACGGAGGAGAAATAATATCTGATTTACATTAACAAATGACAATTTAAGACATGAATAAATACTTAGCCTCGCTGGTAATCAGAGAAATATAAATTAAAACAAAAATTAAATATTTTCCATCCATCAGATTGGCAGGGAGGAAGAGAAAATAGGCAGCATTGACTGTTGTTGGCAAGAAGGAGGGAAAATTGGTATGCTGCTTTATCAAAAGGCACTGCATTTGAGAAAATGTATACTACTCCTATAAGCACTATGTACTTTATAATCAATAAATTTTATATAAAAGATGGATGAAAAAAGAAATTAAAAATATGTCTGAAATAGACTTTGTTGTAAAGCCTAAAAATGGCTTCCACAGTAATAACTCCTCCAAATCTCTCTAATAAAGATTTCATGATAATGCAACTGTGACAAAGTCTCTCATACCCAATTCGAAGTTGTAATGAGAGAAAAACGAAGTGACAATGGCTTAGCAGCCTTGGCAGAAGTTTCAGAGGTTTCTAGCAAAGCTTATGATATTCTTCTCTAAAATTTAAACCTTCATTCTGACAGGCTAGAGATCCAGAAAGTCTCAGTTAAAGTCATGGCTGAGCCACCTTGAAAACTGTGTGCATTTAGGTGACTAATTCAATTTCTCTGAGTCTGTTTCCTTACCTATAAAATGTGTACAAAACCATCTGTCCCACTGGATCACTGTAAAGGTTAGAAACCATGAATGACCAGAGCCTAGGGCCAAGTACTGGGCACATATACACACTTCTCATATCATCACTACACCCTAATTTGTGAATCATTAGGTCTACACATCAATTATCACTCTGCTGAAGTAAAAAAGTATAGTTTATACATCCTGTATGACTGTGAAATATGCTCTCTACATTGAATGTTTAAAAAGGAGGGAAGAAAGAGGGAGAGGGCAAAAAGGAAAAGGCAGGGAAAAGAAGAATGAAAAACACAGGGGGAAGCTCAACAGACATGAACCAAGTTTAGCAACGCACTTTAATGAAGGAAGATGGCAAACTATAACATGGACCACCCTGAAGTATAACAGAACCCACTCATTAAGCTGACACTGAACTTACCAATTAAATGTGATCGACTTGAAGCAAGGTGAACTTTCTCCTATGCTGGGATGTCCTCACAAAGCTGTGGAATAAAACTTGCCTTTTCTATTTAAAGCCATTCCTTTATTGCTAAACAGTTGGTCTCAGAGGAAGGCAGCAAGCAGGGTTACAAAGAGAAAAAAGAGGAGGATAAAGATGAAGAGGAAAACAACATGCAATTATGGATCAAATCTCTTCACCCAATCCTTTCAGACTGTCCTCGTGTTCTAACCTGTAGTTGCTGGGAACTGTCGTTGAGGTTGTCCTCCCTTCGTCGAGCCTCCTCAAGCATCTGTGCGCTCTTCTTCTTTTCCACCTGCTCCTTGTGCTTCAGATTTGCTACCTTCTTATTCTGGTCTTTCACTTGCCTATTGATAAAGGGGAGAAAAACCAAGCTTTTCATATATATGCACAGAAAAGAACATTTTCATTTACAAATCTATACCACTGACACCAAGTAACAGCTGAAAACGAACAAAGAATTCTTGCTGCAGGATTTTTCTAGCAATTCAAAATTCTTTCCTAACAAAGGTAGCAAATTGGTTACAATGATATTTCAGAAACTAAGTTTAAGCACGTACTTTACGAAGCACAAAGCCATAAAACAGGAGAAAGGCACCGGGTAGTCTGAAGAAATCAATTCAGAGATTTATGTTGGAAACAGGGAAAGGCTACCAACATCACTGCTATGAAAGAGTAGATTGGCCAATTAAGAAAGATTTGATATTCTAGCTCTAATGTTACTATCATTAAATATTTCAAACTTTCAAAGACTATATATATGAATATGAAAATGATGTAACAATATGGGAACCCCACTTAACCAACGGAAGATTATACGTACTTCTGAAGTTCCTAATCCTATTCCACTGCTTTCACACTAAAATAAGAATGCCTTATATTCTAAATGTTGTGTTTAAGATCCCCCTGCTGTTATTATAGTATGCTACTAAATCACTTATATAGGGATACTTCATTAAGTTTGAATGCTTTTGAAATTCATATATGATTTATTACTAAATGATTCTTTCTTTTCAATGCATGTTTTGAGACTCATACTAAACAATGTGTTAATGCAGTTTTTTCAATTCCTTCAATTTTCACTACAGTATAAATATAAAGGAAATGTTTCAACCCATTCCCAAAGTGATGAACAGTGCAGTTATTTAATTTTTCTTACTATTACGAGCAATGCTGCTAGTTATGCTTTGCTAGTTGTACCTATGCAAGAGTTTCTCTAAGGCAAGGGCCCAGAAACTGAAATCTTAGGCCATACAATAGGTATACCTTCAGATTCACTAATTATTTTCCAAGAATTGTATTAACTTGTATTTTCACTAGTAGTACACAGGAATACCTGTTACACCTCTAGGAAATCAATAACAGTACTATCTGACTTTCTAAATATTAACAAACTGATATAAATAATATCTCACCAAAGCTGAACAACTTTTCTTTATTCTTCTTTCTTCTCTTTTCTTAAAATTTTCTTCTCTTTTCTTAAAATTTTAATTCCAGTATAGTTAACATACAATGTTATATTTGTTTCAGGTGTACAATATCATAATTCAATAATTCTATACATTACTCAATGCTCTTCATGATAAATGTACTTTTTCCCCCCCTTTACCTATTTTACACATCCTCCAATTCACCTTCCCTCTGGTGACCAGTTTGTTCTCCGTAGTTAAGAGTCAGTTTTTTGGTTTGTCTCTTTTTTGCTTTGTTTGTCTGTTTCTCAAATTCCACATATGAGTGAAATCATATGGTATTTGTCTTTCTCTGACTGACTGATTTCACTCAGCATAATACTGTATAGCTCCATCTACATTGTGGCAAATGGCAAGATTTCATTCTTTTTTTTTTTTAAGGTTTTATTTATTTGACACAGAAATAGAGAGTATAAGTAAGCAGAGCAGCAGAGGCAGAGGGAGAGAGAAAAGTAGGCTCTCCACTGAGCATAGAGCCCAATACAGGGCTCGATCCCAGGATCCTTGGATCATGACCTGAGCTGAAAGCAGACGCTTAACTGACTGAGCCACCGAGGCGCCCAAAGATTTCCTTTTTATGGATGAATAATATTCCAGTGTGTGTCTGTGTGTCACACCTTCTTTATCCATTCATCTATCCATAGACACTTGAGTTGCTTCCATAATTTGGCTATTTAATGCTGCATTAAACATAGGACTGCATATTATCTTTTTGAACTAGTGTTTTCATATTCTTTAGGGAAATAGTGGAACAACTAAATTGCTGAATCAGTTGGTAGTCTTATTTTTTGAGGAACTTCCATATTGTTTTCCACAGCGGCTACACCAATTTACTTTCCCACCAACAGTGCACAAGGGCTCCTTTCTCTTCACATCCTCACAAACACCTGTTGTGTCTTGTTTTTTTGATTGCAGCCACTCTGACTGGTGTGAGGTGGTATCTCATTTTGGTTCTGATTTGTGTTTCCCTGATGATGAGTGGTGTTCACCATCTTTTATGTGTCTTTTGGTAATCTGTATGTCTTCCTTGGAGAAATGTCCATTCATGTCTCCTGCCCTTTTTAAAATTGGATTATTTGTTTTTTTCATGTTGTTGCAGAAGTTCTTTATATACTTTATCCCTATCACCTTCATCAGATACGTCATTTGCAAAGATCTCGCATTCTTCTTGTTTGTTGATTGCTTCCTATGCTGCGCAGAAGCTTATTATTTTAATGTGGTCCCAACAGTTTACTTTTGCTTTTGTTTCCCGTGCCTCAGGAGACATATCTAGAAAAATGTTGTTACACCCGATGTCAGAGAAATTACTATCTGTGCTCTCCTTCCAGGATTTTCAAGGTTTCAGGTCTCACACTTAGGTCTTTAGTCAATTCTGAATTTATGTTTGTGTATGGTGTAAGAAAGTAGTCCACTTTCACCCTTTTGCACATAGCTCTCCAGTTTTCCCAACACCATTTCTTAAACAGACTTTTTCACCACTACATATTCTTGCCTCCTTTATAGATTAATTGATGATGTAATTGTGGGTTTATTTCTGGGTTTTTTATTCTGTTCCACTGATCTATGTGTCCATTTTTATGCCAGTATCATACTGTTTTGATTACTACAAGTCTGTACTACATCCTGAAATGTGGGATTGTGTCATCTCTAGTTTTGTTCTTTTTCAAGATCATTTTGGCTATTCAGGGTCTTTCATGTTCCACACAAGTTTTAAGATCATTTGTTCTAACTCTGAAAAAAATAATGGATATTTTCATAGGGATTGCATTATATTTATACATTACTTCAGCTGTATGGACACCTTCACAGTATTTGTTCCTCCAGTCCTCCAGAGCATGGAATATCTTCTCATTTGTTAGTGTTATCTTCCATTTCCTTCGTCAATGTTTTATAGTTTTCAGATTATAGGCTTTTGACCTCTTTCATTAAGTTTATTCCTAGGTATTTTATATTTTAGTACAACTGTGTAAGGGACTATTTTTTTATTTTCTCTTTCTGCTTCTATGTATAGAAATGCAACAGATTTCTATGTATTGCTTTTGTATACTGTGATCTTACTGAATTCATTTACCAGTTCAGGAAGGTTTTTGGTGGAATCTTTAGGGCTTTCTGTATACAGTATCATGTCACATGCAAATAGAAGTTTTATTTCTTCCTTGACAATTTGGAGGCCTCTTCTTTTTGTTGTCTGACTGCTATGGTTAGGATTTCCAGTACTTTTTTTTTTTTTTTACTATGAAAATCTTTTATTACTGTCTCTTGTGGCAAAATAACATTTTGTACAATAAGTCACCTAGTTTACTCTGGACACAAAGACAATACAAACAGGAATGATGATCTAAGGTGAAGGGGAAAGAGGAGAGAGGACAGATCCGGTCATTGATGTTTCTTATATTCTGTGAAAAATAGATTTACAGGGGAAAAGTCTTTTCACAACTTCAATGACTTTACATGATCCTTTGTAAAACAAGGGGTTAAATCTGCCTCCACCAGACCCTTCTTGGGGTACAGATGTTCTGTAACATGGAATGTGAAGAAACGATGAGCCAAGAAGAGCAGGCGCTCACAGCAGGGACCGCAGCAGCCTCTGCATCAGGAATGCTCGAGCCCTGGCAAGGAATTCGTGCTGTGGTGCTAGGGTCACACTTTCTCCAGTCCCCAGACCTCACTGCCATCATGGTGACAAGAGCCATCAAAAGAAAGTGACTTGACAGAGAGAAAAAAAGAGTACCCTGGCAGCCTCCTAGAGATGGCAGGACACACTAAGGCAAGACTCCCCCAACTTGTCTGTTACACACAGCCTATTAAATCCAGCCTATTAATTTCCAGAATGAAAGGGTGAGAATGGATATCCTTGTCTTGCTCCTGAACTTAGGAGAAAAGCTCCCACCTTTTCCTCATTTGAGTATGATGTCTGTGGTGGGTTTTTCATATATGGCCTTTTTTATGTTGAAGTGTGGTCCCTGAAAACCCACTTCGTTCAGAGTTTTATCATGAATGGATGTTGTACTTTGTCAAAAAGCTTCTTCTCCATGTATTGAAATGATCATGCAGTTTTTTATTCTTTCTCTTGTTGATGTGACATATCACACTAGTTTATGAATTAAACCACTCTTCTATCTAAGGAATAAATCTCGCTTGGTGATACTGATTTTTTTTAAAATGTATTGCTGGATTTGGTTTCACAATACTTTGTTGAGGATTTTTTTTAACTACATTCATCAGAGATACTGGCCTGCAGTTCTTTTTTTTAGTAGAGTCTTTAATTGGTTTTGGTATCAGGATAGTACTGGCCTCACAGAATGAATTTGGAAGCTTTCTTTTCTTTCTCTTTTTCTTTGAATAGTTTGGAGAAGAATAGGTATGGTCTTCTTCAAGTGTTTGGTAGAAATCATCTCTAAAAGTCTCTAGTCATGAACGTTTGTTTGTTGGGAGGTTCTGATTACTGCCTTAATTTCATTGCTGGTAATCAATGTGTTCAAATTTTCTATTTCTTCTTATTTCACTTTTGTAAATTATTCATTTCTAGGAATTTATCCATTTCTTCTAGGCTATCCAATTTGTTGGCATATAATTTTTCAAAATATTCTCTTATAACCCTTGTGTTTCTGTGGTCTCAGTTGTTTTATCTCTTTCATTTCTGATTTTGTTTATCTGAGTCCTCTCTTTCTGTGGGGAGTCAAGTCAAGATCCATCCTGTTGATCTTTTCCAGGAACCAACTCCTGGGTTCACTGACTTGTTCTGTTGGCGTCTTTTTTAGATTATGTTTATTTCTGCTCTACTATTTATTATTTCCTTCCTTCTACTGGTTTTGAGTTTTGTTTGTTCTTCTTTTCCTAGCTCTTACAGGAGGGTTAGTTGAGGTTTGTCATGCTTCTTGGGGTAGGCATATATTGCTATATAGATTTTGGACTGCTGTCTTTTCATTTATGTTTGTCTTCATATTTTTTTTATTTCCTCCTTGATTTCATGGCTGACCCATTCATTGTTTGACAGCATGTTGTTTAACCTCCATGTATATGTAGTCTTTCCAGATTTTTTCTTATGGTTGATTTCCAGTTTCATAGTGCTGTGGTTGGAAATGACATCGTAGGACTTTGACCTTTTTGAATTTGTTGAGACTTGTTTCGTGGCCTAATATGTGATCCATTCTGAAGAACATAACCATGTGCACTTGAAAAAAAGGTGTATTCTACTGTTTTAGGATGAAACGTTCTGAATATATCTGTTAGCTCCATCTGGTCCAATGTGTCCTTCACAACCACTATTTCCTTGTTATTTTCTGTTTAGATGATCTGTCCATTGATGTAAATGAGGTGTTGAAGTCCCTTCTATCAATTGAAGTTCAAGTCCCATTACTATCAATTATTTCCTTTATGTTCATTAGCTGTTTTATGTATCTGGGTGCTGCCATATCGGGTGCATACATATTTACATTTGCCACAATTGCTATGCCTTCTTGTTGAATTGTTCCCTTTATAATGATCTAGTGTCCTTCTTTGTCTCTTGTTACAGTCTTAAAGTCTATTTTGTCTGATACAAGTATTGCTACCTCAGCTTTCTTTTCATTTTGGTTTGTATGATAACTGCTTTTCTATCCCATCACTTCCAATCTGCATGTGTCTTCAGGTCTGAAATGAATCTCTGGTAGGTTGCACACAGATGGGTCTTGCTTTTTTTTTTTATCTACTCTGTCACCCTGTATCTTTTGAATGGAGCATCTAGTCCATTTATATTGAAAGTAATTTTTGATAGCTATGTATTTATTGTTACTTTGTTACATGTTTTATGGTTGTTTTTGTAGTTCTCTTGCACTCACAATTTGTTGACTTTCTTTAGTGATACATTTGGCTTCCTTTCTCTTTGTTCTTTGCATATCTATTATCAGTTTTTGCTTTATGATTACCATTAGGTTTATATACAACATCTTATGCATGTAACAGTGTATATTAAGTTGATGGTCACTTAAGTTTGAGCTCATTCTTTACTCCTTCCCCGTACACTTCCCACATTTAGGTATACAGTATCATACATCTCTTTATTATGTGAATCCTTTGGCTGCTTTTTATAGATACACTTAATTCTATTGTGTTTACTATTTTATTGCTTTTACTCTTATGGTCTTTCTTTTCCATTCAGTCCCCTTCACCATTTCTTCTAAGACTGGTATAGTGGTCATGAATTTCTTTAACTTTTGTTTGGGAAAAACTCTTCATCTCTCCTTCTATTCTGAATAATAACTAGCCTTGCTAGATAGAGTATTCTTGGCTGCAGGTTTTTTTCTTTCAGGACTTTGAATATATCATGCCACTCCCTTCTGGCCTGCAAATTTTCTACTGTAAAGTCAGCTGAAAGCCTTAAGTGGTTTCCATACTAGTATGGAAACTGCGCTTGTTCCCACAGGTGGCCATGTGTTTATGCTTGTGAGTTGGGTAGGGAAATTGGTGCCCAACAGCTTCTTCATTCCTGGAGAAATCTCACGAGGATGCTTCTCCTTCCAGCACACACTCTGAGATTAGTAAACAAATCTCCCTCCAGTATACTCCATGTATTTTTCAAACTGCTGCTTCTATGCTGTATCTCTAGGGAGCTATTTGTTGTGCTATCTCTTTGAAAGTGGGGACTCAGGTTCCTCTCACTCTACTGGCTCTCCCATGAGTCTGCTGATTTTCAGATTTCCAGATTTTTAAGCCCCATTGACTAGAAGAATTCATGAAATTCAGCACCTCTGTTTTTTAAAGACAAATGATTTTGGAAATCCTAGTGTGACAGTCTGTTTCTTTGACTTCTGCACATCTCAGGCATCCCTCCCTCCCACAGAAAACCCTGTGGGTCCCTTTAGCTGCTGACCACTTTTCCACCCTTCCTACGCTCTTCTCTACATTTAGCTACGGAGAGTTTGTTCTATCAGTCAGGTCATTTTCTGCGTTATGTACAATTATGTGGCTGTTATCTAGATGTATCCATTGGATGAGGTGAGCTTAGGGCCCTCCTACTCTGCCATCTTCCCCAGTAGTTCTGAACATCTTTCCATATGGTATTTGGCCATTCCTGTTTCTACATCTGTGATATAGCTACTTATATATTCTGCCCATTTTTTAATTAGGTATCTTTTTCTTAATGACTTATAAGTATATTTTATGTATTTTATATAATAATCCCCTATCTATTATATGTTATACAAATATTTTCTTCCAATCTATGAATTACCTTTATGATATTTTTTAATAAAAAATTTTAAAATTTTTATTGTGTCAAGTGTACCAATCTTCTTTATGGTTTGTAATTTTGTGACTTTTTTCACAGTATCTTCCCTATCTCAACCTCATAAAGATATTCTCTTAAAAATTTTGTAACTTTGGGCGCCTGGGTGGCTCAGAGGGTTAAGCCTCTGCCTTCAGCTTGGATCAGTCATGATCTCAGGGTCCTGGGATCGAGTCCCACATCGGGCTCTCTGCTCGGCGGGGAGCCTGCTTCCTCCTCTCTCTCTCTCTCTGCCTGCCTCTCTACATGCTTGTGACCTCTGTCAAATAAATAAATAAAATCTTTTAAAAAAAAATTTTGTAACTTTGTCTTTCACACTGAAGTCATTAATCCATTTGACACTGATGCTGTATATGATATGAACTAAAGACATAATTTCATTTTTCAGGTATGACATGAAGTAAGAATAAAATTTCATTTTTTACATATATTGATAGCTAATTGTCCTAGCAGCCCTAACATGCATTGTCACAACTGTCATATAGAAAGTTTCTGAAAACAAGTGTGCCTATTTTGTGGCTCTCTGGTATCTTTGCAAATTTCTGTGCCAAATCTGTATTTCCTTAATTATTATACCTTTATACAAAATCTCAATAGTTATTTCAGGCAAGCCTGCCTACCTTGTTCTTATTCAGGACCATTTTGATGTTTCCTGGCCTTTAGACTTCTCATATAAACTTCAGAACCAGGCTATCAAACTCTGCAAAACCAGCCAATCAACCAATCAACTAGAGCAATCAAAACTCAGCAGCCACCTTTTGGGATTTTTATTGAAACTGTTCTGAATCTACAAATCAATATGGGAAGAACAGACATATTCATGCTCTTGAACCTTTCAATTCATTGACATGGTATGTCTCTCTAGTTATTTAGTTATCCTTATCCTTTGTTTTCAATAAGTGTTTGAATTTCTTCAATAAAAGACTTTATTTTATTTATTTTATTCCTAGGGACCGTATATTTTTTGTTGTCATTTTAAATTTCAGACACCATGTCATTACAAAGTTCCTTATAAAAAGTACTCCCCAAAAAATAGTTTTCAACAATGTAAGTATTGACAAAATTAACAATTCATTGTTATCTCATGTCCAATACATATTCAATGGTCCCCAGTCATCTCAAAATAAATCTTTTCACAGTTGCCTTGTTTGAATCAGAATTCATTAAAGGTTCACAGCATTGTGTTTGTTAAATCCTTCCAAGTTCTATTAATCTAGAGAAAAGTCCCTCACTTCTTCCTCTGCCCCCTTTTTAAAATGCCACTGACTTCTTAAAGAAACAGATTTCAGTTTTTCTTATAAAATGACTTACATTTTGGGTTATTTGTCTATTTCTTCATGGAGTCATTTAACTCATTTCCTGCTTTTCCTTTTCTTTAGATACTGAGATCTAGCCTGAAAGACTTGACCAGATTCAGTTTTAACTCTGTAAGTCATAATACTAAATAATGGCACTGTATATTTCATATTGCCTCACATTGGAAAGCATGTAATGTCTGGTTTTCCCATTCTTAACAAAGCTAGGATTCATCAATGTATTAAGGTAGTAACAGCCTTCTCATCTGTGTATAAAATTCACCTTTCATCAACTTTTCATCTAATAGTCCCAAACCCAGATGAGCCTTTCTTAAATCAATTATTCCAGTGATACAGTTTAATAAATTAATTTTATTCTAATGTTTTCTTGCTGGCATGTAGACATGCATTTGATTTCAATATGTGGGTTTATATGGAACTATCTTGGTAAATGTTTCTGCTAATAATTTTTCTGTATATTCTTTTGGGTATTTCAGGATTTTTTCAATCTTTCATTCTTTTTATCTTTTCTTATTGAACTTCCTAGAATTTCCAGAAGCATCATGAAAAGGAGTAGTGAGAGTATCTTTGTCCTTCTCTTGATTCAACAAAATGGTTTTACATTTCATAATTGACTAGAATATCTGTTAACTTTTTTCTGTGGGAACTTTTTAATCTTTCCTTGTCTGCCAAAAGTTGTCATTTTAGTTGTGAATACATGAATGCTTATTTTATTGACATGTCTTTGAGATTTTCCAATGTTAAACCAATTTTGTCAAAAGACAAACCCTATCTTTTATATTTTGTTTATTTACCCCTATAAATTTCTTTACTTTCCTCCAGCTTAACTATACATTTATGAAATTCATGAAAGAATTCTGGCATTTTTATTGTTGTCTGTAACGAAGGTTTCTCAGAGAATATAGTTAATAATACTGTCAAAAACGTACTGTGGAATCCTCTCTACAAGGTTTTGAAAACATACATTCTCTTTTAGGTTGATCTGAATATGATCCCACCTACACGCAACAAAATTTTTAAAAGTAATTTCTAAATGTTTCTTCAGCATAGAATTAACTAAAAAATTTATTCAAAATCAAATACTATATTAATGACATAAATAGTAGGATAAAAAGTCATTCTCTAATGGAAGTACATACTAATAAGTTATGCCAAGGTCACACTTCAGATCTGTACTTTCTGCTATCTTGACTATTCACAGAAAAATTCAACCACAGAGAATATAATAAAAATAGTTACCAATAAAAGAAATAGAAACGTAAGTCATGTTTATATTTCACCCTCCTCATTACACAATTTTCTATGCTAGTAATTCCATTTTTGTTAGTCTGATATCAATTATATCAACTAATGGAAAAAACAGATTGGTACTTTGCATTTAAAAAGGCCAAAACAATGAAGCAAAATTGTTTTCATGAATCAAATTGCTCTTTCTCAAAATTAAATTCCTCATAACATTGCTTTACTAGGTACAAGCATTTCACTCTCTGTTTTAAGGGAGAAAAAAACTCACCTGGCGTATAATTCTTCTCACCCTACATATATGCATTATTCCAGATGATGCTAGCAACCACTAATGCCTACAGCAACCTGGTGACTTGGTTACATAGAGTAAGAAACCTAATTAAAATTACCTGTGTATTTTTTGGTTCGAGGGCCAACTTTATATGCTTAACATTTAATCCAATTAAAACCCATTTCACTCTTCAGTACTTTTTATCATAATTATTATCTGAGAGTTAATGATTTTTTTAAATTTCTGACTTTACCCTCAAGTCACAGATCTAGTTCAGGGTGTTTTTAGCTGTATTTCAGAAAAGAGAATAAAAAAATCCCACTGCCCCTACCCTATCCCAACAACAATTCCAATCCAACTTGTAGTGTGTGTTTAAAAACCAAAAATGTTATTTCTGATTTTCAAGATACTGGTCACAGAATTTTATGATTATCTTCATCAACTCCAAAAAGACATGATGAAATGCTAAGAAACAAATATAGAATACCAAGCTGAATTCAAAGCATGATCCTAAACATACATGTGTGATGTACACACACACGCAAAACCAAAAAAATTAAAAATTAAAATACTAAAAAGTTAAAAACTTCAGCTGTTTTTAATTTTTTCCTAATGGTTTTCTGTAGTTCCTAAATTCTCTAAAATAGACAAAATACTTTTTATATATTTTATTTATTTTGGAGAGAGAGACAGAGCACACAGTTTGGGTGAGGAACAGAGGGAGAGGGAAAGATGAGGCAAAGAATCCCAAGCAGACTCTAAGCTAAGAGTGAAGCCTGACTCAGAGCTTGATCTCACAACACTGAGACCATGACCTGAGTCACCCAGATGCCCCAATAGAAAAAATTTTTTTAAAAACATTTTAAAGTTATGGGGCGCCTGGGTGGCTCAGTGGGTTAAGCCACTGCCTTCAGCTCAGGTCATGATCTCGGGGTCCTGGGATCGAGTCCCGCATCGGGCTCTCTGCTCAGTGGGGAGCCTGCTTCCCTCTCTCTCTCTCTGCCTGCCTCTCCATCTACTTGTAATTTCTCTCTGTCAAATAAATAAATAAAATCTTTTAAAAAAAAAAACATTTTAAAGTTATGTTTTTAAAAAGTGAGACATGTGGGCACTTGGGTGGCTCAGTTGGTTAAGCAGCAGACTCTTGATTTCAGCTCAGGTTAGGTCATGAGATCAAGCCCTCCATGGGGCTCCCTGTTTGGCACCAGGCCTACTTGAGATTCTCTCCTTCACCCTCTACCCCTCCCCCTGCTCACATGCACACACATGCATGCTCTCTAAAACAAATACATAAATACCTACATTTTAAAAAATGAGATACAGTTTTATCTCAAAATAGGGTCTTCTGTATCATACTAATAGAAGGTAGTCCAACTATGGCACATTTAAGTTTCCCTTATTTTTTTTATCTTTAATTTTCTATTTCCTAAGGTTTTCTTTTTATACTTTCAATTTCTTTTCTTTATCTTAGTTTTCTGGCTATTACTTCTACACTTTCACTGTACAGAATAAAGGATAATTAAATATGAAAATAAAATGATTTTATCTTGAAAGTCAGAGAACTAAGAAAAGTACAGAAAATTATAAGAGGATTAAATCAATCTCTCTACTATTGTCTTTTCTACCCCACCTCCTTGTATTATGTACGTGTGCACACACAAGCACGAGTGTATGTAGAATTCTGAATTCACAAATTAACTAGAGGGAATGAATACACCCAATTTCTTATCTCACTAATATCCTTTTCAATACTGTTTCTTAGGTAAAGAATACAAAAGGCAGTATCATCAAAACATATGTTAAGAGTAAAAATAAAAGATGTTACTACAATATATATTCAGAAATAAATATTCTGAGACAAAACAGAACCTTTGAAACATGAAATTACCTTTTCTTTACTTAAAAACAGATCAATATATAATTTGATTTAAATCCAAATTGACAACAAAATCCAAGTATGTTAGTAAATCCATACCTTAAAGTGCAAACAGAATGAAAAGGATTTAAATGGCTTAGTATAGATTTTTTTATAAACTCTCTCAGACTGCTATTATGCCTGAATTAATTAATTGGGATTAAATTCTAAGTGGACTTATATTTTTATTATTCTTCAAGCAGGAAAAGGAGAAAGGAGATTCATAAATGAATTAATCCTTTAAAATCTGATTCTCAATTGATCAGTTCTCAACTATTTTAACAACGAAATGATGAATAATAGACTGAACACTCTCCACTCTCACACAAACATGAATAAATTAATGGGTAAGAAGAGAAAAAAGCAAAAATGGAAAAGACAATCTGATCTCTACTGGTCTCTGTCACAAGAAGTTTTATATGAATATATATCATTAGCATCATGTGGGAGCTTGCTGAAAATATAGAATTCTCGGGGCGCCTGGGTGGCTCAGTGGGTTAAAGCCTCTGCCTTCGGCTCGGGTCGTGGTCCCGGGGTCCTGGGATTCAGCCCCGCATCGGGCTCTCTGCTCAGCGGTGAGCCTGCTTCCCCCTCTCTCTGCCTGCCTCTCTGCCTACTTGTGATCTCTCTGTCAAATAAATAAATAAAATCTTAAAAAAAAAAAAAATACAGAATTCTCAGCATCACATCAGATCTACTAAATCTGCCCCTATTTACCTTATCATTGTTCCCTCAGTCTCTACCTCTTAAAATTCAAACCCAAACTTAGGTAAATCTGTTAGGCCAGAACTACTACTGATCCCTCTCAGCTCCTGCATCCACTTTAACTAAATATAACCTATGACATGTTAATTTGTTCCTATTATTGCTGCTAAATTACTGTTAACCAGATTTATATCTCATTGTATCTATGAAAATGTCTTCCTAAGGGCGCTTGGTTACCTCAGTCAGTGGAGCCTATGACTCTAGATCTTGGGGTTGTAAGTCTGAGCCTCACACTGGATGTAGAGATTACTTAAAATATTTTTTAATCTTTAAAAAAAAAAAAAAAGAAAGAAAAAGTAATGAAAATGCTTTCCTAAAGTTCAAGGTCCATGTTTGCTACATTTTCCTAATTCTTAACACATAGCATAGTTCCTCCTAGTGTACAGATGCTCATTAAATATTTGTTCAACACATGCATAAAAAGGAAACTAAGTACATCCCCTCTATTGATAAATCTACCCAAAACAATAAAGTTTAGGGAAAATACAGTTTAACATTACAATGCAATGAAAAATGAACACTTTCCTTATCTTTAAGCACCTAAGAACAACTAGAAAGGAATAATTCTTGCTCTTCAAAACTTCCATTTTATTAAGAAGCCATCAATACTTTTTTCAGAAACTACATGTCTAATGGCTTTTCCTTTGTCAAAAAGACACACATAATACATACATAATAGGTTACCCAACATGAAAATCTCCCACGCAAATTTAAGAAAAAAATAGAATGCTACTATTGTCAGGTTTAAGGAAATACCAAAAATCAAACTTGACTCAGCTATTTGTGTTTTCACTAGAAAAAAGAAGTTTAAGCTAAAAAAAAGAGCTTAAAAGGGACACCTGGGTGGCTCAGTCAGTTGAGCATTCAACTCTTGATTTCAGCTAAGGTCATGATCTCAGGGGCATGAGACTGAACCCTGTGTCAGGCCCCACACTCAGTGCAGAGTTTGCTTGAGATTTTCTCTCTCCCTCTGTCCCTTCCCCTGCTCATCTCATGCTCTCTCTCTAAAATAAATAAATAAATCTTCAAAAAAAGAAAAAGAGCTTAAAAATATGCTACTTAGAAGCAAAATTATACTGATAAAGTATTACCTATTAAATATCTATATAATGTCGAAAATGCTACAGAGAGAATATACAGATATTGCATGTGTGCGCGCACACACACACACACACACACACACACACTTCCTCTCCTTCTATCTTCCTGAGAACAGCTCCATTAACACTCACTTAGTATAAAAACTAAGATGTGAAATTTCGTAATACTACCTAAACACCTACACTTGGCTTAAAAAATATCCCTTTCAGAGTACAGATTCTTAGCCTCTGTGGTTAGGTTTATTCCTAGGTATCTTATGGTTTGGGGTGCAATTGTAAATGCGATTGACTCCTTAATTTCTCTTTCTTCTGTCTTGTTGTTGGTGTAGAGAAATGCAACTGACTTCTGTGCATTGATCTTATATCCTGACACTTTACTGAATTCCTGTATAAGTTCTAGCAGTTTTGGAGTGGAGTCTTTTGGGTTTTCCAAATAGAGTATCATATCATCTGCGAAGAGTGATAATTTGACTTCTTCTTTGCCGATTTGGATGCCTTTAATTTCCTTTTGTTGTCTGATTGCTGAGGCTAGGACTTCTAGTACTATGTTGAATAGCAGTGGTGATAATGGACATCCCTGCCGTGTTCCTGACCTAACCAAAGAGGCTAAGAATCTATACTCAGAAAACTATAAAGTACTCATGAAAGAAATTGAGGAAGACACAAAGAAATGGAAAAATGTTCCATGCTCCTGGATTGGAAGAATAAATATTGTGAAAATGTCTATGCTACCTAAAGCAATCTACACATTTAATGCAATTCCTATCAAAGTACCATCCATCTTTTTCAAAGAAATGGAACAAATAATTTTAAAATTTATATGGAACCAGAAAAGACCTCGAATAGCCAAAGGGATATTGAAAAACAAATCCAAAGTTGGTGGCATCACAATTCCGGACTTCAAGCTTTATTACAAAGCTGTCATCATCAAGACAGCATGGTACTGGCACAAAAACAGACACATAGACTAATGGAACAGAATAGAAAGCCCAGAAATAGACCCTCAACTCTATGGTCAACTAATCTTCGACAAAGCAGGAAAGAATGTGCAATGGAAAAAAGACAGCCTCTTCAATAAATGGTGTTGGGAAAATTGGACAGCCACGTGCAGAAAAATGAAATTGGACCATTTCCTTACACCACACACAAAAATAGATTCAAAATGGATTAAGGACCTCAATGTGAGAAAGGAATCCATCAAAATCCTTGAGGAGAACACAGGCAGCAACCTCTTCGACCTCAGCTGCAGCAACATCTTCCTAGGAACATCGCCAAAGGCAAGGGAAGCAAGGGCAAAAATGAACTTTTGGGATTTCATCAAAATCAAAAGCTTTTGCACAGCAAAGGAAACAGTTAACAAAACCAAAAGACAACTGACAGAATGGGAGAAGATATTTGCAAACGACATATCAGATAAAGGACTAGTGTCCAAAATCTATAAAGAACTTAACAAACTCAACACCCAAAGAACAATTAATCCAATCAAGAAATGGGCAGAGGACATGAACAGACATTTCTGCAAAGAAGTAATCCAGATGGCCAACAGACACATGAAAAAGTGCTCCATATCACTCGGCATCAGGGAAATACAAATCAAAACCACAATGAGATATCACCTCACACCAGTCAGAATGGCTAAAATCAACAAGTCAGGAAATGACAGATGCTGGCGAGGATGCGGAGAAAGGGGAACCCTCCTACACTGTTGGTGGGAATGCAAGCTGGTGCAACCACTCTGGAAAACAGCATGGAGGTTCCTCAAAATGTTGAAAATAGAACTGCCCTATGACCCAGCAATTGCACTACTGGGAATTTACCCTAAAGATACATACATAGTGATCCAAAGGGGCACGTGCACCCGAATGTTTATAGCAGCAATGTCCACAATAGCCAAACTATGGAAAGAACCTAGATGTCCATCAACAGATGAATGGATCAAGAAGATGTGGTATATATACACAATGGAATACTATGCAGCCATTAAAAGAAATGAAATCTTGCCATTTGCGACAACATGGATGGAACTAGAGCGTATCATGCTTAGCGAAATAAGTCAAGCGGAGAAAGACAACTATCATATGATCTCCCTGATATGAGGAAGTGGTGATGCAACATGGGGGCTGAAGTGGGTAGGAGAAGAATCCATGAAACAAGATGGGATAGGGAGGGAGACAAACCATAAGTGACTCTTAATCTCACGAAACAAACTGTGGGTTGCTGGGGGGAGGGAGGTTGGGAGAAGGGGGGTAGGGTTATGGACATTGGGGAGGGTATGTGCTTTTGGGTAAATTGGAAGGGGAGGTGAACCATGAGAGACTGTGGACTCTGAAAAACAATCTGAGGGGTTTTAAGTGGCGGGGGGGTGGGAGGTTGGGGTACCAGGTGGTGGGTATTATAGAGGGCACAGCTTGCATGGAGCACTGGGTGTGGTGAAAAAATAATGAATACTGTTTTTCTGAAAATAAATAAATTGGAAAAAAAATATATATATCCCTTTCAGGAGTGCCTGGGTGGCTTAGTCAGTTAAGCGTCTGCCTTCAGCTCAGGTCATGATCCCACGGTCCTGGGATTAAGCCCCACACTGGGCTCCCCACTTAGCGGGAAGCCTGCTTCTCCCTCTCCCTCTGCCTCTGCCTGCCACTCCCCCTGCTTGTGCTCCCTCTGTCAAATAAGTAAATAAAACCTTTAAAAATATATATCAATTTCATATGATACCATCCCCAAAAGTATACAAGAAAATAAATAATAGTTTTATATGTTTTATGTCTAATGACAATGTTTAAGAGCTGCTTTAAGGAGGGATTTTTATTTTTATGGAACTGTATCCTTAACAATCTACAGATAATAAGTCATGATTAAAAAAAAAAGAAAGATTTCAATACAGAATATAAAAGTCATAAAAAAAGAATATAAAATCATTAACAATGTAGAGTTTGATATAAACACTGTTAAATTTTACAAAAAATGCTTTAAATGATCAACAGTTTTTGTTTTATAAATGGAGCATTTCACAAATCTGCCTGTCATCCTTTTGCAGGGGCTATGCTAATCTCTGTATTGTTCAAAGTTTAGTACATGTACTGCCGAAGCGAGCACCAATTCAACAGCTTTTAATCAGCAAAGGAAAAGCACCATGATTAGTCCCATCTTATATTGAATTTCACTTATTTCCATGTTTGTTCTCACTACTACACTAGTCACCTTGTAGGCAAGGACCTTATATTATATATCTCCACATATCTGAGGCAAGGCCTAACTCACAGCAGTTACTCAAAGTTAACAGAATTGATGTTTTTGACAGAAAGCTCTTTTTTAAAATATTTACTTATTTATTTGACAGACACAGAGCACGAAAGAGCACAAGCAGGGGGAGTAGCAAAGGCAGAGGGAGAAGGAGTCTGCCTCTCCCTGCTAAGCAGGGAGCCCAATGCAGGACTCCATCCAGGACCCTGAGATCATGACCTGAGACAAAGGCAGATGCTTAACTGACTGAGCCCCTCAGGTGCCCCAAAAGCTCTTTTTAAAATTTTGATCTCAAAGAAACTCTAATCCATTACTATTAATTCAATGAATATTTCGTGAAAGCTTCTATGTGCTATTTGGGAATATTCCTAATATTCTCTCACTACCTACATTAAATCTATAAGGAAGTCCCAATATATCTGAAATTCAACCACTTCTGTCCATGCTCTCCTGTGAAGCATTATCTAGCTCAGACTACCAGAGTAGCTTTCTGACTGGTACCTTTACTTCTGTATTTTACTCTTCTACTAGTCTCTTCTACATAGTCAGCTAGACTGAACTCCTAAAGCTTACAGTAAATCCTGTCACTCCTTGCTTAAGGCCTTGCTGTGCTCCCCCCTTACACTCAGAATAAAACCCAAACTTCTCTTCCTTCTCTATGGGAAGAGAGAGAATATAAGTAAAAGACACTGCATGTCAGTGGATAAATACAGTGGAAAAAAATAAGAGAAAAAGAGGGAATGGGGGTGAGACTGTATTTTAAATGAAGTGCTCAGCGTATGCCTGGGTGGCTAAGTTGATTAAGGATCTGCCTTCAGCTCAGGTCATGATCCCAGGGTCCTGGGATCGAGCCCCCTATTGGGCTCCCTGCTCAGCAGGAAGCCTGCTTCTCCCTCTCCCACTCCCTCTGCTTGTGTTCCCTCTCTGTGTCTGTCAAGTAAGTGATAAAATCTTTTAAAATTAAAAAAAAGGGGGCGCCTGGGTGGCTCAGTGGGTTAAAGCCTCTGCTTTCGGCTCAGGTCATGATCCCAGGGTCTTGAGATCAAGCCCCACATTGGGCTCTCTGCTCGGCAGGGAGCCTGCTTTCCTTCCTCTCCCTCTGCCTGCCTCTCTGCCAACTTGTGATCGCTCTCTGTCAAATAAATAAATAAAATCTTTTTAATAAATAAATAAATGAAGTGCTTGGGAAAAGCCGCACTGTGAATAGAACATCTAAGTAAAGATGTAAAGGAAAAGGAGAAATAAGTCACAGCTATGCACCTATGAAGGAGAGAGTGTTCCATAGAGAGGAAACAGAAGATGCAAAAGTCCTGATGTTAAGAGTGTGCCTGACTAATGTGATCAAATTAGATGGAGCACAGCTTGCATGGAGCACTGGGTGTGGTGAAAAAATAATGAATACTGTTTTTCTGAAAATAAATAAATTGGAAAAAAAAAAAAAAAAAGTAGATGGAGACACAGCATACTGATAGATGAGGTCACACAGGGAATGAAGGACCAGACCCTCCAGCAAGGGTGTGCGAACTTTTTTTGGGTTTGTTATTTTTGTTTTTTGTTTTTGGTTGGTAAAAAGCCAGAGAGTATTATGCACTTTGTAAGCCATTGATAATCCATGTCACATATTCCTCTCTGTTGTTTTTAACCATTTTAAATATATGAAAACCATTCTTAGCTTACAAGCTGTACAAAGGGTATAGGGCCCGTAGTTTGCTTATCCTTGCTGCAGAAGTTTATAAGTCACTGAAAAGCCTTTTATTTTATCCTTTCTTAAGATTGATTTATTTATTTGGAAGGGTGCAGAGGGAGAGGGATTAAGAATCTCAAGATGACTCCTAGCTGAGCAGTGAGCCAAATGTAGGGCCTGATCCCATGATTCTAAGATCACAGACTGAGCCGAAACCAAGAGCCAGACACAACGAACTGAACCATCCAGGCACCCCACCTTCTGCTTTAGGAAGTAATCCCTTGGTATCATAAAGTACAAAAGAATATCTCCTAAAAACTAATTAAAAATAACCTAATAAAAATTCAAGTTTCTACCAACTAAGATAAAGTTAAAATCTGTCTGTAATTTTAAACCAGTATGCATTCTGGAAAGCCTGGGTGGCTCAGTCAGTTGAGCAACCAAATGGCGATTTTAGCGCAGGTCATGATTTCATGGGTGGTAGGATCAAGCCCCAAGATGGACTCTATGTTCAAGGGGGAGTCAGCTTGAGATTCTCTCTTTTCCTCTCCCTCTGCCCCTTCCACCACTCATGTTCCCTCCCTTTTTCAAATAAATAAATATATCTTAAGACAAAAAAACAAAAAAATCCTCATGCTTGCTTTGGCAGCACATATATGGCAGGGGGTGGGGGAGAACCCAGCATGCATTCTAAACCCAACTGTCAATTTTTTCTGAAAAGAGCTAACCTCCACTTATATCTATTTAGCAAATACTTACTGAATGCCAACCAAGAGCTGCACAGTTTTAAGAAAGAGAATAGAGTATAACCTCACTGGTCTCATGGAACTTATTTTTCAAAGAGGCAAAACAACATAAACTAAAAAAGAAGCATCTCATAGCACAGTGGCATGTGCTATGGCAAAAATAAAACTGAGCCATGTAATAGAGATACTGAATACATGAATAGAGATATAGTTTATTGAGCTACAATGGTCAGGGTAGATATCACTAAGGAACTGTCATGGAGGATGTGAAAAGTGCGCTATGTAAGGAACTGGAGGTAGAGGTAGAGAGAACATAAATGCTTTGAGCATAGCAAAAGCTTGGCTCATTTTTTTTTTTTTTAAAGTTGATATGGTGAGGAGAAGTCTAAGTGGTGGGGCCACAGAGCTGGCAAGTAGTCAGATGGATGCAGAATCTCATAAACCATGGTAAGGAATTTTGATTTTATCCTCAGTGTAAGCGGGGAGCACAGCAAGGCCTTAAGCAAGGAGTGACTGCATTTACTGTAAGCTTTAAGAGCTCAGTCTAGCTGGCTATGGAGAAGAGACTAGTAGAAGGTACCAGTCAGAAAGCTACTCTGGTAGTCTGAGCAAGAGATAATGCTTCACAGGAGGAAAGCATGGACAGACAGAAAAGGTTGAATTTCTGGAACTTCCTTACAGTTTTAATGTAGGGAGTGAGAGACAAATTAGGAATTAGTTGGTGATTTATTCTTAAGCAACAGATGAATGTGATACCATTTATTAAACTGGGGAACTTGGCAAACAAGTTTTGAAAAGGCAGGGCAAAATGAAGAGATTCGTTCTGGGCCAAGTGAAGTCTGGTATCTAATTAAAGATATCATGGAGAAATTATCTCCACAGTATATTATTCTGGAGCTTCTTAACGTGTGTGTGTATGTGTGTACACACATGTACATATACATGACAGATACGTCCCATATGCACAATAGATGGGAGCCATAAATACATGATCAATATTCAAAGTCGTGAAGTCATAAGACTTGAAGACATCTTCTGAGAAATGTATACATAATAAAAAAGACAAGAGGGCTGAAAATGGAACCCTGTGAATTCTAAGGGAGTATGGGAGAGCCAGAAATGACAACAGAGAAGAAATGACAAATGAAGGACAGATGAAATAAGTAGAATCTGTTGTCAGAAATCCCAAAAGAAAACAGCGTTTCAAGGAAGGGAAAAGGTAGAAGGGAGTAGATAGAATGATGCTGAAAGGGAAAGTAAGGGGACAGAAAGTGACTTATGGACCTGGCACCTGGAAACACACCATCTGAAATCCTGGCAAAAGCAGTTTCAAGGAAGTGATTAAAAACAGTATAAATAAATAAATAAATAAAACAGAAGCCTGACTTGATGAACTTGAAGAAAGGTGAGATAACGCTGATAGCAATTATATACAGTCAATTTTTTAACAAGATTTACTGAGCAGGGAAAGAAAAAAAGGGAGAGCCAGCTAGAAAGGACTATCATGTCAGGGGAGGGACTTTCAAAGACAGAGGGTGGAAATGTTGAAGTATGCTTAAATAATGCACCAGGAAAAGGAAAAGGAAAGCACCATTCTTGAACTGGGGGACTAGGACAGGATTAAGAGAAAAAGTGGTACTGTTGAACTTAGAATAGTGACACCACTGTAAAAGAACATGCAAAACACACCAGTACAGATGCACATAAACTGGCAGATCTAATGCTGGGAAGATGCGGTGAGTGGCATCTGATTTGCATTTTTCTCACTGTAATATGAAGTGAGGTCAGCAGCTGTGAGATAGGGGGAGAGGAGGAGAGGGGAGGGATTTTGTAGATTTTACAAGAGAAGAGAGAGTTGGATATAATCATCTCTGGAAATGCAGAATCAAATTTAATAGGCATTTGCATTAGAATTGCCTGTATAATTGGGAACACATTTGACATATGGAGCCATAAATCTGAAGCGAGACCTGTCAGGACAGTTGTGTCCTAAGTTCTACTCAGCATCTCAGTGCAGTGGCAGTCAGGGCTGCACTGTATCTTGTAGCAGCACTCAGCCAACATGCAGAATTCCAACAGATAACCATCATCTTCTCATACTTAAATACACAGGAAAGGAAAGAGAGACGTTTTATGCTGGCCAGAACAAGCACACAATCCCCCACGTCTAAGAAAAGAGACTCTGCTTAGAATGACACCAGAAGAGAGGAAAAGAAAATGAGAGAACCCATTCTCACATCTCAGTATAACTTCTGGAGTTGTTTTACTGCAACAGTTGATGCCTGCTACCCAAACTCTATAAAGGGAAGAACCCAGCACTGTTGGTATATTTGAAATCAATTTCTTTCTTTTTTTTTTTTTAAGATTTTATTTATTTATTTGAGAGAGAGACAGTGAGAGAGAGCATGAGCAAGGAGAAGGTCAGAGGGAGAAGCAGACTCCCCATGGAGCTGGGAGCCCGATGCGGGACTCGATCCCGAGACTCCGGGATCATGACCTGAACCGAAGGCTGTCGTCCAAACAACCGAGCCACCCAGGTGTCCCTCGAAATCAATTTCTAAAGTCCAAAAAAATCAGACCAAGAATATGACACAATGCTATGGTTGTATTGTGCCAAGAAATCTGAACATGTGACAGAGAAACAGAAAATGAAAGAAAATTCCTGCCTTAAAATAATGACTTGACTTTTGGGATCTGTGGCAAAATAATTATACTGTCATTTGTTTTCATTCTTTAAAAAGAGCTGGCTCTTTATTGCTCACTCTGTATTTCTCCTTAATTTGTTGATAATGACACAAGAAAGAACAAGCATTTTATGGAGAGCATCCATTTATTTTATGCATTAATCTTAATTTCTATCATTGTCTAAAACAAGACATATAACGTTAGACTTTTTCTTAAGCTTTTATTTATTTATTTGAGAGAGAGAGAGCTTGATCACAAGCAGGCAGAGAGAGACAGAGAAGCAGGCTCCCTGCTGAGCAGAGAGCCCGATGCGGGGCTCAATCCCAGGACCCTGAGATCATGACTGGAGCCAAAGGCAGAGGCTTAACCCACTGAGCCACCTAGGTGCCCCCTACCTTAGACTTTTGAGCAAAATGTTGGTACTAAGAGAAATAAACATATATATCCTCAAGCCTCACCTCTATTTTTTCTTTTCAATTTTATTCTTCCCTCTTCAATTTTATTCTTCTTCCCCAACACTCCTACTTTATTTAATTTTCTTCTCCCTTTCATATTTTTGTTTCTACGCCTCAGGCCTCAGAGATTCAACCAGAGATAACAACCCTTCTTGGCGGAAGTCAGACCTAGGAGGCCTCATGACCTAGGAAAAGTAACATTCTAGCACAAAGAACAATGGAACACATATAGCTTTTTACTTCCTGCTCTCTTGTTTCCCTCTTTCTATCTCAAAAGTGCTTTTTAGATATTAAGGCATTTATTTTCATTGGCCCAAGGGTCTGCCAATGATGAGCACTTTGAATGCCAGTTTAATCACACCACAAAACAGTAAACCAAGCTTGGTGTGCAGAAAGAGGACACCTTTCATACTTCTTTACTTGGTTTTACAGGGCTCAGCTTGAAAACTAATTTAACTTGGACATTTCTCTGTAACATGTACATGGATAAGTAATAGCTGGAGGCTACAATGGGAATCAAAGCATTAATACAACATTAATAAAAAGCAGACATATTGAGTAGATAATGCTAACAGTTTTTCTCTGGTGCAAATAAAAGCTAGGGATCAGCAACCTCACTAAGTGGTTTTCTTCATAAATTTTGGGTAAAATTCAATGAAAATTATTAAATCAATTGGGTAGAAGACTATCAATCACTAAAGCATTCCACTGAAATGGAGGGAAAGAATCAAGTTTAAAGTTTCTGATTTCATTAATAAAGGATGGCTAAAGGAAGAAAGGGAGGCAAAAATAAATAAAAATTGTAACTTATAAATCTGAAAATTTACATTGTATTTTCATTACAAAAACATTTAAATTCCTCTTCCAAGGGGTCTTCAACCAACAGAGTTCCAACTATACACAAAACATGATTTAATTTATAAAAATCCAGCATGCCACAAGTGAATTATAAAAGTTTAGTTTACATGCCAGTGTTTCACTTTCAAGACACAGTGACCTCATAATAAAATCTAAACTCCCTTAATTAGCACCAAAGGCCCTTAACGATCATCTACATTTCTATTCATGTGTCTGTAATTCTATTTCCTCCTGCAGTAAGTTTTTTGTTTTGGAGTGTTTTTGTTTTGGGCTCTTCAGATGTCTTAATGCCATTACCCTATCTCTGCCTTGTATACAAGTACTCATCCTTTAAGATGAAGTTGAAATGCTAGCATCCTGGCAAAGCTTTCCAGCACTCCCCGCGACCAGAACGGCTTCATCCCCATGACTGAAGGGTCTACACCTGAACTAGTATGATATATTATAGAATAATGTGTAAAGGAAAATATTTTCTAGACTCTGTTTGTAAATTATATTACTTGAAATACACAAATATTAACTCTAGACTTAGAGATTAAATACAAGAAAAACTAAAATACACAGTAAAATTCAAATTGCCAATATTGATTTAAGATGCAGGCAAATCACGGCTCACAGTGCACATATGGTACTTACTACTATGGTCCAAGTGCTTTTGATTCATAAGAAGATTAAACTGTCCCCAAACTTTTCCTCGTCAAAGTGGTAAAGACAGGTTTGCTTCCTACAGCACATCATAACATCATTTGAACTTTGCCTGAAATAAAAGCTTCCTTCTTTCCTCATTGGTCCAAAGCAATTACAGGAGTAATACTTAATAACAATGAGATCATAACCACAAATTGAGTGCATATGGATAAATGTGCTAGTTATAGGATTTCACCCAGATGATCCAAAATATGTACAAAAATTGTGTCTTAAACTGTCACTGAAATGAAAATACAAAATCATAGTATCAGCATAGGAAACTCCAAAAATCTCAAAACATGTTCAAGGTCCCTGGGGCTGTGAGAGCCCCTCCTGAGAATATAATGATTAAGATTAGAGAGCTCTGGATTAAATACTGGTTTACTATTCATTACCTAAGTGATCAAATGCTCTTTTTAAGTTTCAGGGCTTTTTGTTTTTTGTATTTTAATTTGTGATATAGAGTTGTTATGTGGAATGTATGAAAAATGCATAGCATAGGATCTGGCACATGGCAAAAAGCTAGTGACATTCATTGTCACATGCACACATGCACATAAACACACATATCTACCTTATTATATAGTAATACATAAATGTAAATCCTAAATTCCCCATACATTAACCTGCAGAGAATTACAGAATTACAGAAATGCTCACCTACCTTTGCAGGTGGTGGGAAGGGCTATGTGGGTTTGTGTGTGACTAAACATTCTATATTTGAATTTTAAGTACAGCACTATGTTAGATAAGTAAAATAATAACCTTTGTAAGTTTGTAAGTTTTTCATCATATAAGTTTTTCATCACCTTTGTAAGTTTTTCATCATATACCAAGCACCTTAATGTTTATCATCACATCATCTCTTTTGTCACCTTATTCAAAACACTTTCATGAGCTTTCATTTATTCTACTTTATAGATAAAAGCCCAAACCCTCAATAAATTTAGTAATTAGCCCTAATTACAGTTTTACACACAAAGAAATGATACTCAACTCTAGGGTTGTCTGACTATCATATCATATACTTAACCAGTCTAATTATAAGCAAAAAATGATTATTTGGTAACATCTCTGAAACCAAATACTGACTAATACGGCTTACATGATACATACACAATAAGTGAAAGGTGGAAAGCTATAGCTTTATAGAGCTGTTATCCTCCATGGTTTCCTTTGTTCTGAAGAAATTTCATCTTTCAGTCTTTTTTTTCCTGTTTCCAGAAGAACAGCACATTTTTCCATTCTCATATTGACTCATTTCATTATTCTCAACTGAACTCTTCAGAAAGTGAGCTTCAGCCCTGAAGTTGGGAGCATTTCTATGCAGACCTCCCTTTAAAAATTACACTTTCCCTCCACTTAAAACAATGAGTGCAAAAAAATAAGCCTTTAGTTCTTCCATACATTTGTCTCTTCGTTTACACTGGATTGTGTAAATGCGTGTATGGATGGTGTAGATGTGAAAGTGTACTGCGAACTATTAGAAACTAAATGTAAGACATTTTAACTTTTAACTTTACGTGGACAGACCAAAAAAGGAGCAAAAAGCTTCAGGCAGAAAGAGGCAGGGAATAATTCTACATCTATAAGACATTACCTCAGGGGACCTGTGTGGCTCAGTCAGTTAAGCAGCTGCCATTGGCTCAAGTCATGATCCGGGTTCTGGGATGGAGCCCTACACTGGGCTCCCTGCTTCTCCCTCTCCCCCCTCCTTGCCCCACTCATGTTCTTCCTTGCTCTGCTCCCTCTCAAATAAATAAACAAAAAATCTTTAAAAAGATAAAGATTCTCTCTCTCCCTCTCCCTTGGCCCCTCTCCTGCTTCCATGCATGCTCTAAATAAATAAATAAATAATCTTTAACCTTTTTAAATAAAATTGGAGAACAGAGGAAAAGGAAGCTAAAATAAACAAAAATCAAATAATTATGTTACATTAAGCAAGGAATTGGCAGTTTATCCCAAATGTGTAAGACTTTATATAGGGAAGTGATACAATCAGATTTTCAAAATTTAGGAAAAAACACTGAAGGGGAATCATAATTTGGGGGACAGAGGGACAGTTAGATACCTTTCACAGTAATGCAAAAAAGGATCAATTTGACTTTGCCCTGAAGTTACACTGATAAACTTAACTAGTAATGAGAACAGACAAGTTAATATAATTTATACTAACCAACCTCCCTTAAATCAGGTAAGGATAGCCTGTGCTGACTCTTCCTCTCAAAACACATTTTCTGGGGAGGAGTCAAGATGGCAGAGAAGTAGCAGGCTGAGACTACTTCAGCTAGCAGGAGATCAGCTAGATAGCTTATCTAAAGATTGCAAACACCTGCAAATCCATCAGTAGATTGAAGAGAGAAGAAGAACAGCAATTCCAGAAACAGAAAAACAACCACTTTCTGAAAGGTAGGACTGGCAATGAAGTGAATTCAAAGGAAAGGGAAGATAGACCCCGGGGGGAGGGGCCAGCTCCTGGCAAGCGGCAGAGCAACGGAGCACAAAATCAGGACTTTTAAAAGTCTGTTCCGCTGAGGGACATTGCTCCAGAGGCTAAACCAGGGCGAAGCCCACGCGGGGTCAGCGTGGCCTCAGGTCCTGCAGGGTCAGAGAAGGATCGGGGGTGTCTGAGTGTCGCAGAGCTTGCGGGTATTGGAACAGGAAAGCCGGCTACAGAGACAGAGCCGACAGTAAGCTCCAAGCTCGGGGGTACCTTGAACCGGTCGCAGGCTCAGTGAGCTCGGAGCGCAGCCGGAGGTCAGGCAGACGGGAGTTACTGGGCGCCGTTCTCTGAGGGCGCACTCTCGGCTCCTCCAGGCCGGAGAGCAGGAGGCCGCCATTTGTATTCCCGTCCTCTGGAACTCTACGGAAAGCCCTCCGGAAATCTACGGAAAGCGCTCAGGGAACAAAAGCTCCTGAAAGCAGACGGAGCGCATTACTCAGCCCGGCCCCTGGTAAGGGCAGTGCAATTCCGCCTGGGGCAAAGACCCTTGAGAGTCACTACACCAGGCCCCTCCCCCAGAAGATCAACAAAAGATCCAGCCAAGACCAAGTTCACCTACCAAGGAGTGCAGTTTCAATACCAAGTAGAACAGCAGAATTCCAGAGGAGGAAAAAGCAAAGCACAGAGCTCATGGCTTTCTCCCTGTGATTTTTTAGTCTTGCAGTTAAAGTAATTTTTTTCTTTTCATTTTTATTTCTTTTGCTAACATTTTTTTTAACTTTTAACCTTTTCCTTTTTACCGTTTTTAACTAGTTTATCTAATATATATATATTTTTTCTTTTTTATACTTTTCTTTATTTGTTTTCGTTTTTTAATATTTTTTTTTCCTTTCTTTCTTTTTGAACCTCTTTTTATCCCCTTTCTCCCCCCTCATGATTTGGGATTTCTTCTGATTTGGTTAAAGCATATTTTCCTGGGGTTGTTGCCACCCTTTTAGTATTTTACTTATTCCTTCATATGCTCTTATCTGGACAAAATGACAAGGCTGAAAAATTCACCACAAAAAAAAGAACAAGAGGCAGTACTGAAGGCTAGGGACCTAATCAATACAGACATTGGTAATATGTCAGATCTAGAGTTCAGAATGACAATTCTCAAGGTTCTAGCCGGGCTCGAAAAAGGCATGGAAGATATTAGAGAAACCTCTCGGGAGATATAAAAGCCCTTTCTGGAGAAATAAAAGAACTAGAATCTAACCAAGTTGAAATCAAAAAAGCTATTAATGAGGTGCAATCAAAAATGGAGGCTCTCACTGCTAGGATAAATGAGGCAGAAGAAAGAATTAGCGATATAGAAGACCAAATGACAGAGAATAAAGAAGCTGAGCAAAGGCGGGACAAACAGCTATTGGACCACGAGGGGAGAATTCGAGAAATAAGTGACACCATAAGAAGAAACAACATTAGAATAATTGGGATTCCAGAAGAAGAAGAAAGAGAGAGGGGAGCAGAAGGTATACTGGAGAGAATTATTGGGGAGAATTTCCCCAATATGGCAAAGGGAACGAGCATCAAAATTCAGGAGGTTCAAAGAACGCCCCTCAAAATCAGTAAGAATAGGTCCAAACCCCGTCACCTAATAGTAAAATTTACAAGTCTTAGTGACATAGAGAAAATCCTGAAAGCAGCCCGGGAAAAGAAGTCTGTAACATACAATGATAAAAATATTAGATTGGCAGCTGACTTATCCACAGAGACCTGGCAGGCCAGAAAGAGCTGGCATGATATTTTCAGAGCACTAAACGAGAAAAACATGCAGCCAAGAATACTATATCCAGCTAGGCTATCATTGAAAGTAGAAGGAGAGATTAAAAGCTTCCAGGACAAACAAAAACTGAAAGAATTTGCAAACACCAAACCAGCTCTACAGGAAATATTGAAAGGGGTCCTCTAAGCAAAGAGAGAGCCTACAAGTGGTAGATCAGAAAGAAACAGAGACAATATATAGTAACAGTCACCTTACAGGCAATACAATGGCACTAAATTCATATCTCTCAATAGTTACCCTGAATGTTAATGGGCTAAATGCCCCAATCAAAAGACACAGGGTATCAGAATGGATTAAAAAAAACAAAACCCATCTATATGTTGCCTCCAAGAAACTCATTTTAAGCCCGAAGACACCTCCAGATTTAAAGAAGGAGGTGGAAAAGAAGTTACCATGCTAATGGACATCAGAAGAAAGCAGGAGTGGCAATCCTTATATCAGATCAATAAGATTTTAAGCCAAAGACTATAATAAGAGATGAGGAAGGACACTATATCATACTCAAAGGGTCTGTCCAACAAGAAGATCTAACAATTTTATGGGCGCCTGGGTGGCTCAGGGGGTTAAGCCGCTGCCTTCGGCTCAGGTCATGATCTCAGGGTCCTGGGATCAAGTCCCGCGTCGGGCTCTCTGCTCAGCGGGGAGCCTGCTTCCCTCTCTCTCTCTGCCTGCCTCTCCATCTACTTGTGATTTCTCTCTGTCAAATAAATAAATAAAATCTTTTTAAAAAAAAATAAAAAAATAAAAAAAAAAGAAGATCTAACAGTTTTAAATGTCTATGCTCCCAACGTGGGAGCAGCCAACTATATAAACCAATTAATAACAGAATCAAAGAAACACATCAACAATAATACAATAATAGTAGGGGACTTTAACGCTCCCCTCACTGAAATCGACAGATCATCCAAGCAAAAGATCAAGGAAATAAAGGCCTTAAATGACAGATTGGACCAGATGGACATCACAGATATATTCAGAACATTTCATCCCAAAGCAACAGAATATACATTCTTCCCTAGTGCACATGGAACATTCTCCAGAATAGATCACATCCTCGGTCCTAAATCAGGACTCAACTGGTATCAAAAGACTGGGATCATTCCCTGCATATTTTCAGACCACAATGCTCTGAAGCTAGAACTCAACCACAAGAGGAAGTTTGGAAAGAATCCAAAAACATGGAGACTAAACAGCATCCTTCTAAAGAATGAATGGGTCAACCGGGAAATTAAAGAAGAATTGAAAAAAATCATGGAAACAAATGATAATGAAAATACAACGGTTCAAAATCTGTGGGACACAACCAAGGCAGTCCTGAGAGGAAAATATATAACAGTACAAGCCTTTCTCAAGAAACAAGAAAGGTCTCAGGCTCATAACCTAACCCTACACCTAAAGGAGCTGGAGAAAGAACAAGAAAGAAACCCTAAGCCCAGCAGGAGAAGAGAAATCATGAAGATCAGAGCAGAAATCAATGAAATAGAAACCAAAAAAACAACAGAACAAATCAACGAAACCAGAAGCTGGTTCTTTGAAAGAATTAATAAAATTGTTAAACCCATGGCCAGACTTACCAAAAAGAAAAGAGAAAGGACCCAAATAAATAAAATCATGAATGAAAGAGGAGAGATCACAACTAACACCAAAGAAATACAAACTATTATAAGAACATACTATCACCAACTCTACGCCAACAAATTTGACAATCTGGAAGAAATGGATGCATTCCTAGAAACATATAAACTACCACAACTGAACCAGGAAGAAATAGAAAGCCTGAACAGACCCATAACCAGTAAGGAGATTGAAACAGTCATTAAAAATCTCCAAACAAACAAAAGCCCAGGGCCAGACAGCTTCCTGGGGGAATTCTACCAAACATTTAAAGAAGAACTAATTCCTATTCTCCTGAAACTGTTTCAAAAAATATAAATGGAAGGAAAACTTCCAAACTCATTTTATGAGGCCAGCATCACCTTGATTCCAAAACCAGACAAGGATCCCATCAAAAAAAGAGAGCTATAGACCAATATCCTTGATGAACACAGATGCGAAAATTCTCACCAAAATACTAGCCAATAGGATTCAATAGTACATTAAAAGGATTATTCACCACGACCAAGTGGGATTTATTCCAGGGCTGCAAGGTTGGTTCAACATCCACAAATCAGTCAATGTGATACAACACATCAATAAAAGAAAGAACAAGAAACATATGATACTTTCAATAGATGCTGAAAAAGCATTTGACAAAGGAGAGCATCCCTTCCTGATCAAAACTCTTCAAATGTAGGGATAGAGGGCACATACCTCAATATCATCAAAGCCATCACAAATATCATTCCCAATGGAGAAAAACTGAAAGCTTTTCCGCTAAGGTCAGGAACACGGCAGGGATGTCCATTATCACCACTGCTATTCAACATAGTACTAGAAGTCCTAGCCTCAGCAATCAGACAACAAAAGGAAATTAAAGGCATCCAAATCGGCAAAGAAGAAGTCAAACTATCACTCTTTGCAGATGATATGACACTATATGTGGAAAACCCAAAAGACTCCACTCCAAAACTGCTAGAACTTGTACAGGAATTCAGTAAAGTGTCAGGATATAAAATCAATGCACAGAAATCAGTTGCATTTCTCTACACCAACAAGACAGAAGAAAGAGAAATTAAGAAGTCAATCCCATTTACAATTGCACCCAAAACCATAAGATACCTAGGAATAAACCTAACCAAAGAGGCACAGAATCTATACTCAGAAAACTATAAAGTACTCATGAAAGAAATTGAGGAAGACTTTGAAAGGGAAAAATGTTTCATGCTGCTGGATTGGAAGAATAAATATTGTGAAAATGTCTATGCTACCTAAAGCAATCTACACATTTAATGCAATTCCTATCAAAGTACCATCCATCTTTTTCAAAGAAATGGAACAAATAATTTTAAAATTTATATGGAACCAGAAAAGACCTCGAATAGCCAAAGGGATATTGAAAAAGAAAGCCAAAGTTGGTGGCCTCACAATTCCGGACTTCAAGCTCTATTACAAAGCTGTCATCATCAAGACAGCATGGTACTGGCACAAAAACAGACACATAGATCAATGGAACAGAATAGAGAGCCCAGAAATAGACCCTCAACTCTACGGTCAACTAATCTTCAACAAAGCAGGAAAGAATGTCCAATGGAAAAAAGACAGCCTCTTTAATAAATGGTGTTGGGAAAATTGGACAGCCACATGCAGAAAAATGAAATTGGACCATTTCCTTACACCACACACAAAAATAGACTCAAAATGGATGAAGGACCTCAATGTGAGTAAGGAATCCATGAAAATCCTTGAGGAGAACACAGGCAGCAACCTCTTCGACCTCAGCCGCAGCAACATCTTCCTAGGAACATCGCCAAAGGCAAGGAAAGCAAGGGCAAAAATGAACTATTGGGATTTCATCAAGATCAAAAGCTTTTGCACAGCAAAGGAAACAGTTAACAAAATCAAAAGACAACTGACAGAATGGGAGAAGATATTTGCAAATGACATACCAGATAAAGGACTAGTGTCCAAACTCTATAAAGAACTTAGCAAACTCAACACCCAAAGAACAAACAATCCAATCAAGAAATGAGCAGAGGACATGAACAGACATTTCTGCAAAGAAGACATCCAGATGGCCAACAGACACATGAAAAAGTGCTCCATATCACTCGGCATCAGGGAAATACAAATCAAAACCACAATGAGATATCACCTCACACCAGTCAGAATGGCTAAAATCAACAAGTCCGGAAATGACAGATGCTGGCGAGGATGCGGAGAAAGGGGAACCCTCCTACACTGTTGGTGGGAATGCAAGCTGGTGCAACCACTCTGGAAAACAGCATGGAGGTTCCTCAAAATGTTGAAAATAGAACTACCCTATGACCCAGCAATTGCACTACTGGGTATTTACCCTAAAGACACAAACGTAGTGATCCGAAGGGGCACATGCACCCGAATGTTTATAACAGCAATGTCTACAATAGCCAAACTATGGAAAGAACCTAGATGTCCATCAACAGATGAATGGATCAAGAAGATGTGGTATATATACACAATGGAATACTATGCAGCCATTAAAAGAAATGAAATCTTGCCATTTGCGACAACATGGATGGAACTAGAGTGTATCATGCTTAGTGAAATAAGTCAAGCGGAGAAAGACAACTATCATATGATCTCCCTGATATGAGGAAGTGGTGATGCAACATGGGGGCTTAAGTGGGTAGGAGAAGAATAAATGAAACAAGATGGGATTGGGAGGGAGACAAACCATAAGTGACTCTTAATCTCACAAAACAGAGGGTTGCTGGGGGAGGGCGGTTGGGAGAAGGGGGGTGGGGTTATGGACATTGGGGAGGGTATGTGCTTTGGTGAGTGCTGTGAAGTGTATAAACCTGGCGATTCATAGACCTGTACCCCTGGAGATAAAAATATATGTTTATAAAAAATTAAAAAATATATTAAAAAAAAAAACCACATTTTCTAAGTTTTTTTTTTTTTTATTATCTCCAAACTAAATCATGACCACTTCTCTAAACCTATTACTCCTTGTTTTTAGCTCCCTTAGAAAGTCATCTTCAAAGAACTCTCCTTGCGTTGGTGGTATAGTGGTGAGCATAGCTGCCTTCCAAAGAACTCTCCTTTTTACATCTCAATTAAAAGATCACATATGAAGGTAATAAATTTCTGCTACCTCTTTCAAAATAGTTAAGTTTAACAAACTTCAGTGATTTTTTAATTTAGAAACTCATAACTAACACCAAAATGCTTAATACCTAAACCAAAGAGCTAGCAACAACATCTTAACAATGTCTTTTAGGGCAAGTGGGGGTAAATATCCCAAGCAAAATAGAAACAAAATAACAAAATATTTTTCTCTTAAGAAAAATAAGTGAAGAAAATTTAAGCAGATACATTTCTTCCTGTATATGACAAAGGTCAAGTTCTTCCATTTCATTAGACTTGTATCATCTTCACTGACAAAGACCAACACAAACACTCCAACCAAACACCACCTTACAGCTGCCCATTTAGACTCTTGATTTCCTCATCTTTATCTCCTAGTCTACAATCTCAAATTCTGAGACCTCGAAGTCATACAAGAAAATAGAAACTGGAGGTTGGAAGGAAGGTTTCTGCAAAACTGTGACCCGTACCCAAGCCAGCCAACTGTCTTTAAGTTTTGTGACCCACTCCTTTCCCCTGCTCCATTCTCAGTTCTGTTACTCCATTATACTACTCAACGTGTTTTTATACATATAAATGACCAGGTAACAGGTGCTAATGAAAACAATGTTTTTGCTCTAGTATCCTGAAGAGTTTCACTTGTCTCTGTACCCATGCCAGTATGACACCCCAGAGGATCTTTAACAGAGGCAAAAGGTGGCATTACTACCTTAAAATCAATAAAGAATAGATTCTTGTAAGTTCAAATATGAGCTGATATAGAGAAATCAACAGGGATAATGTTAAGTGTGAAAAATTTTTTAAAAAGATATAAACTGGAGCGCCTAGGTGGCTCAGTGGGTTAAGCCGCTGCCTTCGGCTCAGGTCATGATCTCACGGTCCTGGGATCGAGTCCCACATCAGGCTCTCTGCTCGGCGGGGAGCCTGCTTCCCTTCCTCTCTCTCTCTCTGCCTGCTTCTCTGTCTACTTGTGATCTCTCTCTGTCAAATAAATAAATAAAAATCTTTAAAAAAAATAAAAAATAATAAAAAGATATAAACCAATTCAAGGGGCGCCTGGGTGGTTCAGTGGGTAGAGCCTCTGCCTTCGGCTCAGGTCATGATCTCAGGGTCCAATCGAGTCCCACATCAGGCTCTCTGCTCAGCAGGGAGCCTGCTTCCCCTTCTCTCTCTGCCTGCCCATCTGCCTACTTGTAATTTCTCTCTCTGTCAAATAAATAAATAAATAATCTTAAAAAAAAAAATCAATTCCAAAACTGTTCATTCATAGCCAGTGTTCTAAAGCCTTGCCAGTCAAAGCAACATCCGCAAATCAGCATCATCGACACTGAGAGCTGTTACAAATGTAAAAAGCCCAAGCCCTATCCAAACCCACACATCAGAAAAACATTTTAACAAACTCCAATATAATTTGTATGCTATTAAAATTTAGGAAGCAAGGTTCCAAATTAACCTTACCAAACAAATCACACTATCTAAAATATAAGTTATTGTGGAGCTTTTCTTGAACAAAGCTGTAAGTGTTATATGAATCATCAGGGCAACACCCGGAAATAATCCCATCGCTACTGAAGGAGTATCTCATACAGCAGGCTAGAAATGGTAAGAGAGACAATTCTCACTCTGACCCCCATACTCCGAGGAGGTAAAAACATATATTTAAAACATATTATAATCTACAGATTGCATCTGGACCTCACAAAGCTATACAAAACAGGAAATGGGAAAATTAAAGTATGTGGTAACCATGAAATCAGAAAAACCGAATTTGTACTAAAGACTCTGCCATATTGTAGCAATAACCCTAAGTAAGTCCACTAACTCCACTGAACCTCAATTCTCTCATCCGTAAAACAGGAAAATGTCATCCACTTCCTACAACTGTTATGATATGAAATGAGATAAAGAATGAGATTGGGAGGAATGATGTTTGTCAGATAAAATACTGAAAGTCCTTTCAAATTTATATTTCAGATATATGTGACAATGTTTTAGTACAAGTATGTTCTGGTATTTACAACACATTAATACTAAAAAAGTAGTCACTGTTTACAAATTTAACTGGTATCTCATATGTGTATTTGCTAAATCTGGCAATCATATACAAATTCAAATTTCAACTAACTGTAAATTTAGACTTTCTTCCCTTCGCTATTTGCCATCTTTAGCTCATGTACAGAATGCCACGTAATTGTCTACAGCTGTACTAAGAAAAACTACGTTTACCACTTCTCAGTGCAAGATGGCACAAAACTCAATACTTTTCAGCAGAACAGTCAGGTAGATCAGGACAAGTATGTGTTCATACATTTTTTTCTACCAATGAATAATTCAAAATAATAACACTGTATTTCAGGAGAAGTAAGTTAATGGAGGTGTGGCTACACTATGCTTGCGTAACCCATTAAAAAAAGACTAGGCAATAGTATTGCTTCAAAGGAAAAAAAATAAGGAGATACATTCTTGAAAAATAATGCTGTTTAAGAAAGCCAAAATAATGACAGGTAGGAACAAAAAAAAGCAACTAAAAACAGGTCATTCTCCTAGATTTAAAAACTCTTGCCTATGAATCAAACTCCTTGTAAACAGATAAAACAAGGTTAGAAATGCTTTTGGGCCTACAAAATCCTGAACAGTTCAGCTAAAAACAAAAAAGAATGAAACCTTGAATATATAGTTACACCCCTTTTTGTAAATGTCAGCTTATGAGGTCTTAGAGCTTAGTATCAGACAATAATGGAAAAAAAAAAAAACTCTTAAGATGTGCAATCAGAGAAATGGCTCACTGACTCATCACTCTAAATAAAAATCTCTCTGTTTTGTACTAATGGAAATAGGAACAGAGGAAAGCAGAGAGAACAACAGAGGAGGAGAGAAAACAAATAAATCTGTCCAAACCAGAAATGCTTAAAAAACAAACACTACGCTTAAGTGTCACTATTAACACAAAACAGGTGGTTAAAACAAACACTTAAGAGTTAAGTACCTTGCCCAAGGTCCCATAATAAAGTTATACAAATTATCCAATCCAATCTTAAACTATTAATACTCTCTTAAGGACCTAATCAATTGGACTTGGCAAAACCAAGTGAAATGCTTCTGTACAGAAAAAAATACTGCACTGAATTCCAACCTGAAGCTAAGAAAGACTTTTTTTACACACCACAACCAAAACGATCTTTGCCAATGGAAAAACAAAACCTGTTTTATTTAGTATTCCTTGGAAAATAAACTTATTTAGAAGTAAGTACAGTTTAATGGCATTTATTACTAGAGTAAAAACTACAAAAAACTAACAGTATGATAATTAGCACAATTTGTAACTCAGAGAATTATGCATACACCAATGACTTCCACAGACAAATTCTTCTGGGGCAGGTTTTGTTTAGAAATATTTAGATCAAAACCTGTCATACAAAAGGCAAAAGTGCTAAAACCTCCCCGTAAAAATACGTCCACTTCATGTTTAAGTTAGAGATCAAAGTTCTCCAAACACAAGCCTTCATGGTATTTTGTTACTAAAGGTGAACTGTGTTCAGACTGTACCAACACTTGGAATTACTTAAGTGGTACCCACAGTGCTTTACTAAAGTATGTGGAGAAAACATTTACAGTAGAAAATGGGAATAACACTGTTTAAATGCAGTATTTGTGCTTGCTACTTTTATTGCAAACAATGTAGGATTTGTTCTGTAGTAAGTACGGTTTGAAATAGAAGTTCCATAAAAACTTCAACAAAACAAAATAAATAAAACTGAGACTTTGGTAGTAATAAGGCAGGTAACCAATAATGTAAACAAAAATGAATTTTTTTACAAGGATATGAGAAAGCCCAAGGGTTAAGGAACATATAAAAGGGAGAAAAGCAGGGGTGCCTGGGTGGCTCAATTGGTTAAGAGTCTACCTTCAGGGCGCCTGGGTGGCTCAGTGGGTTAAAGCCTCTGCCTTCGGCTCGGGTCATGATCCCAGGGTCCTGGGATCAAGCCCCACATCGGGCTCCTGCTCAGCAGGGAGCCTGCTTCCTCCCTCTCTCTCTCTGCCTGCCTCTGTGCCTACTTGTGATCTCTCTCTCTGTCAAATAAATAAACAAAATATCTTTAAAATAAAATTAAATTTAAAAAAAAAAAAAAGAGTCTACCTTCAGCTCAGGTCAAGATCCCAGGACCCCGGGATCCACCCTGCATCAGCATCCCTGCTCAGCCTACTCAGCGGGGAGTCTCTTCTCCCTCTGTCCCTCTCTCACTCATATGAACATATAAAATCTTTGAAGGAGAAAGAGAAAAAGGAGGAGGAGGAGGAGGGAAGAGGAGGAGAAAAGAAAGAAAGAAAAGCAAGATAGACTGAAAGATGTCAAGGAGGTGTTCAGAGAGCTAGTAGAAAACAATGTCACATAAATGACAAAAGACAACCTTCTAAAAGAAAAGAGATAATAATATCTAACACCCCAGAAAGGTCAATAGGCTCAACACAAACAAAATCACCAAATTCGGCAACAGCCTATCACTGAAGCCATCTAGCACCACAGTGAGAAAAGAGTCCAGATTACATTTGGAAAAGAAATACAAGTGTGGAAAGTGGAGGCAGGAAACATAAATGATTTCTTCCAGAAACTGTGCAAGTCAGTAGGGAAAAAAAAGGAAAAATAAGAAGCTGTATTGAACTGAGGCCAAGGAAAAGATACTGAGAAGGATTACCTCTATTTCTTTTTAAGGATGGAGGAACTAGTACATGTTTTACATTTGTGATAATCAGTGGAAAGGAAGAGAATAGAAATAAGGAGAAGAACACTTCACTTATGGAGCAAGGGTTTTAAAACTGAGAAGAGGGAAGGAATGAAAGAGGATAGGAAAATGTGGCCCTGGAAAAGAGCTGGAACATGAGTGAAAACATTATCCCAGGACTATGGATACCCTAAAGCTCTATTTACCGGGCAAAGGATGGGAAGTTATCTGCTAAGAGAAAAGGAATGCTCAGTGGAGAGCCCTTCCTCCTCTCTTTCTGCCTGCTTCTCTGCCTACTTCTCTGCCTACTTGTGATCTCCATCTGTCAAATAAATAAATAAAATATTTTTTAAAAATTCAGGTTTCCAATTGTGCACTGTCCATCTCCTAATAAAGATGGACAAATTACTTAATGGGCTCAGAATTTATGCTATCCACCTGAACAGGGGAAATGATAAATCTCTCTACATACCGGCTGGGAAGAGCAACTGAAATGAACTATATAAAGATTCTACTGTAGTGCCTCTGGCACTTATAAATCGAAGTGGCACCGGCTGTTTTGATTATCTCTTGTTCTACCATTCAGCAGAATCACAAAACAAAACCAAAATTTCAAGGGTGTAAAGGATTGTTTATGTAAAATAATTTTAAGATTCTTCTAAAAATCCACAGACTATAGCAATTTTCCCTCCAACATTCATGCTGCATTTTCTATGTCTTTGATGAAATTTAAATTAAAACATTTTTTCTTCTCATTCCCCTGGTAACTCCTTTCATCTTTATTTCTCTCTCAGTCAAAACCTGCTCAGTCTGATTCTTGCTTTCTGACTACTTTGTCTTTTGAAGCACATAACTTTGAATCCACTCTTCTGGTAAACCTAGAACTTCTGACATTTTATGCACTTCTTTTTTTTTTAACAATTTTTTTAAAAGATTTTTATTTATTTATTTGATAGACAGAGAGAGATCACAAGTAGGTAGAGAGGCAGGCAGAGAGAGGGGGAAGCAAGCTCCCCGCTGAGCAGAGAGCCCGATGTGGGGCTCGATCCCAGGACCCTGAGATCATGACCTGACCTGAAGGCAGAGGCTTAAACCACTGAGCCACCAGGCGCCCCCATTTTATGCACTTCTAACCAGATTTCTAGACATATCTTTCTTGGGGTAAGTGCTATCGTTTCAGTTCCTCATTAAATAAAGCTCAAGACAATGTTAGTATGCCATGCTCTTAATCTTTGTTTTAGTACAAGCATACTGACCTTGAGGTGAGACTGAAGAAAACAGCAAATCCAGGAAGGAAATGTGAAAGAGAAAGTTAGAAAGAATTAATAAGGACAATATTCAAGAAATAATGTTATTCATAGACACAGACAAAACATAAAAGCACAGGAATAGAGAAGGTAAGGGAGTAACACAGATTCTGCACAGGCACTAAAAATTAGTAATTTCAGATTTTCAACTCTCAACATGTGTTTTTTCATATTAGATTACACCATTGTACCTTAATATAAGTTTCAAGGAAAATTTTTGTTTAAAATTTACCATTTGTTGAAGCAGGGGGAAGAAACAATTTATTAAGCACAAAGGAAAAAGAGAGAAGGTCAACACCTCCCTCTTCTCATTTAAGTAGTTAACTGTGATTTCACAACTTCAATCATCTTAATTTTATACATACCCACCTTATAACTGACTACTCCTTCACACACCCCCAACTCCATGTCTGGGATCCAACTTATCCACCACAAAAGCAGAAAAACATCAAGAGATTCAATCATTCTGTGGAACACAGAATTCTAAATGATGAGGAAAAACTTGAAATAATGATCCCAAATGTGAAAACAGTAACTTTTTCCTAATTAGAGCCTAATTTTTTTTCTCATTCCAAATCTACCAAAATCTACCTGAAATGGTGCAATCTAAAAGCAATAATGAACAAGAATATACAGCTCTATAAACATGACCCCATTTCTAATAGTGCTCAGCACTTAGAGATGCAAAATTGCCATGCTCAATATTCCTACACAGCATGAAGCCCCGGTGGTTCATTATTGCTTTTTATAACAACAGGCAGTTTTTCCCTTTTAAAAATTAATCAATTTCACTGAAGTTAGTATTATCCTCCAAATACTTAGACTTCTAGTGGCTAGCACCGTCCAGATCGTCTTTAGGATCTAAATTTTACTTTCAGAATCCAAAACAAAAGGTTTATTTCTTGAATGCAAGCACCATTTCAATTTGTACTTTAAAGTTTTCTAAGGTTTCAGTATTTAAAACCAGGGTTTTTAAAAGTCATTGTGAAAATAATGAAAGGTAAGGATGACAAAATTTATTATTCCAATTCTATAAGATAAAGAGAAATGAAAAACAGAATAAAAATTACTTCCTCACAATCACACAATGTGAAAGTGGCAGATGCAGGATAAAAATGTGGGTCTGCTGACATCTCCCTGGGCATATTTTATATGTTCTGTGATGCTTACAGATTCCTAAAGGGAATGTATAAAATGAATCCATGCATCTTTGGCATATTTAACACAGTAAAGAATGCAGACAATGTTCAAATCCAAAAATAGGCCCATCTCTAAATGACTGTTCTCAAGTATCTTTTCTATCTTTGTTGGTTATGACACAATAAATCAGAATAATTTTAGATCAACAATGACACTGAAATTTCCTATGGTTGCAAGGCTTTAAATAAGACTTGGGTACATCCACCAGGAAAAAAATTAAGCTTACTCCTACCAACAGTGAGCAACTTTTTACCTATTTCATTGTTCATGAGTCATATTTCACTTTGGCATCAACCTATAGCTCTTGGGAAATTGATATGGAAGAAAAAATACGCATATAAAATAATTTCATAGAATCCTAATGTTTGCCCCTTCATGTAAAAACTTTAGGTAACCACTAAACAAAAATTCCTATAAAGACTGTACTAACAAATTACAAGGTGCTGTGCCCACAAGAAATTTTGGAAAAATGATCTAACAGAATTGACTATACAAAGCTGTGTGATTTATTCTTCTTTTAAATAAAATCAGTGAAATTCATCAAGGAAGAAGAAGAAAGAACAAGCAGTTTCCTCAGAAAGCAAGCTGAAGCAAGCAGGATCAGATAAAGAACCAGTCATCTTCAGTTATCATATTCTTAGTATATTTCTTTCCTTTTTAAAAAAAAAAAAAACACAGCCCATTCTCCCTCAAGCAAGAACACACAACCCCTGCCGCAGCAGTCACTTCTCTTCTACTCAAACTACACGAAGACCACATTTTCTGACACTGAATTTCATGGGTCAAAGATACATTATCATGAATTTAAAAGAAAGGAAATTCTTCTCTAAGGATATATTTTCCTCATAATTGTATACGAGTTTATGCCAAAGCTATATACAGCTTAATTAAATTTTTAGACAGAAGATATCGGAAGACCTTAAGCTAAGTATCAATTTGTCATTTCTTTACGAAAAAAATTTGTAAGTATGAAGACTAAATATATAGGTTTACATTTTCAGGTTATACTGTGTAGATGGCTAAATATACTGTGAAACCAATATGAAGCAATCACAAACATAAAGCTCATTTTCCCAATACAAAAGTCCAAAAAAATTTCAGGTCAACCTATATAAATAAATAAACAGGAAGTAGGTAAGATAATCAAGTATCTAATTATAATAGTAAATATATACATTTGGCTACACACACATTTAAAATGGGCTACATCAGAAAACAAAGTTAATCTGGAAATACTTTCTTCCACTTCCACATTCTCTGAAGCAATTTTAATTCACTCTCTTTGCATGCATCTTCAAAATCAATTCACCAAGGACAGAAGATGTACCATTACTTTATGTATCACTAAGATGAAAAAAAATACTATAGTAATTAAACTATGTGGTGCCATTATTTGCACACATATCCCAGATTCAGAGATGTTAAAATGTAAAAATAAAAGTTACAATTGGTATTTCATTGTGACAAAAGAGGTAGGAAGTTGTCTATACCTCTATCTAACCTACAGATCAAAAAATAATCCCAAAGGATTATTTTAAATTATATAAAAATACTTTATAGATACGAATTTACTTATACTATTACAGAAGGAAAAGTATAGGCACAACTGTAAACACATTACAAACATATAGAAAAAATGAGTAAAAAATAATATTTGCAGTATCACTAATAAGTGTATAATAGACTAAAATCGTCTATTTAATTGATGAAAGGTCTGAATACACAAGTGATAGATAAAAATGAAAGAAATGTGGGATGATTAGACAGTGAAGTGAGAAAGGAGCTCTTTTTGTATCAAACTATATACTGATTAGGCCCTCAATAACATAGAGTCACAGAGCAGAACATGACAGACACTGTAAGAATAGCACAAATAAAGAAAAGAGAAATTACTACCTCAGGGAAGTCAGTAAAACTGGCTTTTACAAAAAGGTAGACGACGTCATTCACTGTAGTTATTGTGGTGATTATTTTGCAATCTACACAAATACTGAATCATTATGTTGTATACTAAAATTAATATAATGTCATATGCCAATTATACGTCAATAAAAACAATTTCTTTAATTAAAAAATGTTTTAAACCATTATTGCAGAAGTCCAAAAAGATACTAAATCAGAATTCTATCAGCCTACATTACTCTTCTCTCAATATTTTAAACATTATGCCAAAGATCAACCTCTCTAAAATAAATCTAAATAGAAACTCTACTATGATCACTTTAGAAGCAAAATTCTTAATTACATTCAGGGTTCCTGAGGCTAATCTAAATTGATCTACTTATATAAGGACAGGTAAAGCTCCAGGGTTTATTTATTTTTGTTTTTGTTCTTCCTTAAATTGATTTATTATGACTATCCAAAATCACCAGGTGATAACTTCTTAAAATGTCAACTTGGCCTGGCTAAAGTGCCCAAATACTTAACTGAACACTAATTTAGATGTTGCTATGAAGGTATTTTGCAGATATAATTAAATCCTCTAATCCCTTTAAGTAAAGGAGATTATCCCAGATAATCAGAGTGGGTATAACTGAATCCTTTGGAACGCCTCTAAAAGCAAGGCTGAGGTTTCCCCAGGAGAGAAAAAAAAATTCTGCCTGTGGACTTGGCAGAATTTTCGCCCATGCCCATGGGATTTCCATCCTGCTGATGACCTTCTCTTTCCGTTAGCTAGTCCCCCAGATTTCAGACTTCCTTTGACAGTCTCTCACAATCATGCAAGACAACTCCTTGTAATAAATTTCCAGACATTATATATAATATAATATAAGTAGTATTTTCTACTACTTCTGCCTCTCTGCCTCTCTGGCTGCACTCCCAACTTAATCACACCACAGTATAAAATATGAATTTAGAAGTAATACTTCTTATATTTAGTTGGGAAAATACTTTGTATGTGCAGATATTTATATATATATGTGCAGATATATATATAAATCCTTTTAAAAACTGCAGAGTGGGGGCACCTGCGTGGCTCAGTGAGTTAAGCCACTGCCTTTGGCTCAGGTCATGATCTCAGTGTCCTGGGTTCAAGCCCTGGATCAGGCTCTCTGCTGGGTGGGGAGCCTGCTTCCCCCCTTCTCTCTCTCTCTCTCTCTCTTTGCCTGCCTCTCTGCCTACTTGTGATTTCTCTGTGTCAAATGAATAAATAAATAATCTAAAAACTGCAGAGTGGTACAACACTGAGTCATCTTCTAACAGCAGCTACTATTGTTCTACAAGGGCAATGTAAGGGACTAACCATTTTTTATCTAGATCACAAAGAATAAGGTCTGGGGATTCTTTGTGAGTTCTTTAATCTTGAGGATCCTTATGTAAGAAGTACTAGGAAATGTGAAAAATTTACTAAGAATTTTCTCTAGTTCAATTATGTTTTTTTGTTTGTTTGGTTTTTGTTTTGTTTTGTTTTGTTTTTTTCATTTAGAAGGTTGCTGAACACCCTAGGGAATGAATTCTACATCCTGAATTATGGTGTGGCACTACCACCGTCACACTAGTAAGGGGACATTACTTAAAGGGCATTCTAGCACTAGACGATGCTGGAATAGTCTAATGACCATCATAATCAAGACGATGACATCACAATCAAGACGACAATCAAAGACAACGACAATCATAACCGACAATACCAGAACCTTACCAGAGAGAATTCATACTTTTTCCACAAAACAAGTACCCAAGAATTACAGTTCAACTTGACACAAACTGGCTGTTCTTTAATTCTGATCAAGCAAAATTCCCAGCAAGCCTCAGCAGTAGCAGGAGCAGCAGGAGCAATTCAGTCTAGTACAGTACTGTAGCCTTACATAACACTCACTTTCCCAGGAAGTCCCAAACAAACCCCCCTGACGGTGCAGGGACAGAAACCTGGCGTGGAAGATACAAACTGCGGGAGACTGGCTTTCTGAGAAACAGCATGGCCGAGAGGGGAGACACACAGAGACCAAAACCCCAATGGATTAGGACCATGATAATACAAATTAAAAGAAAGGTGAAGAAATTCAAATGATAAATTATGGGGAGACAGACACCCACACATTAGGAAATAGTGGAATGGCAACACAAGAAGCAAATGGTTAGTAAGAAACATGGCAGCCACACACATGCACCTCAGTACTAAACAGGGGAACAAGAGGCATAATATAACCCTAACTGTCTCTATTATTCAGATCTTAAACTATATAGCTGAGCAACAAATTATGAACCCAGGAGCAAAAAATGAGTTTTAAAAACTTTCCTTTTTTTGGTAGCCAAGAACTTTGTGTCAAATCCTAAAACAAAATTACAAAGCTGCCAGAAGCTAAAACTGTGCAGTGCTTTTCAACCTTTTAAGTTATATTCTGTGGAAAGAGTAGATCATTTACAACTTTCTCAAAATGTAAGAAATACAGTGGTTAATAAAAGCAATTTGTGTGCTTTGGGTATAAATATAGATTTAATCCTATTTCTTACTGTCTTTCAAGTCACACCCAACTCCAAAAATCAGTATTAGGTCCAAAAATGAATCAAGAAGTTTTTCAAGCAAGCTGCCTGGAATAACAAGCAGTAATTTCAATGTAGATTTCTAATACAAGAAAACAAACCAAAAAATGAAACATGATCAAAGAATTTCTGAAATATTAAAATATTTGGTGGGAAGTCACTAATCCATCAAAATTATTACATTTTAAAACCTGTGCAGCACTGCTGACTTCAGGCCAACACAAAAACAGAGAGGCATGTGTTCTTGTGAGTATGTTAAGTGTGTGTGTGCTGGGGGACAAACTGCAATACAAACATGAAAAAGGGCATACAAAAATTCAATAATCTCATTTTAAGATGGGTAATTTTTAATTCTAATCTAAAGATTCTATCCATTCGTCTTATCCAGAACCAGAAAATATGAATAGAGTTAATATCAAAAGTAAGAAGAATCTCATGAGTATGCAATCAGTATAGTGAAGAAAAATTATCAGGGTTAGACTCTATTGTTTTAGTTTCTTGGGAACAGAATAAGAGAAAAATCAATCCCACAGGGGATAATCAAATCTCCCAGTCACCCAAAAATTTTAGACTTAATAAACAACTTATGAAAGTCGTTTCATATTTCCCAATCTTCAAGAACATGAAAATAAAATATTCCTAAGATTCAGCTCCAAGAAGCCACATAGGTTAATAACTTCATTCTGTCACTATTGTCTCTAGAAGAATATAGGTGATTAATGAAATTCTACTAGAAGAACTACTTCTATGTACTTATAAATTTATGTTAAATACATGCTGTAAAAGAAGAGATCAAAAGGCATTTACTTAATCTTTAGTATAAAACACCCTAATTATGAAAGAAAGAAAGATTGATTCCAAGAGAGCTGTAGGGCTAGATCTGTAAACACAGCTCATTTTGAAGAATTCAAAGTCAAGACCCATAAAAATCATATCCAAGTCACTGAAATTATCCTCAAAATGGCGCTTCTTCTAAATTTGACCTAGGGACTGACGTAATAGCCGGCTTCTCCACAATACAAACTGTGTAAAGTCTAAAAATTCACAGCCAAAGGGAGCATCGGGCTCAATAAAAAAAGTCTAAGCCAATGATAAAGTATTACCTCCCTGAACTTGAGGTTCATGTGTTCTGTGGATAATAAAGTAATTAAAAAGCAAGTAGCTACTTGCACTCTCATGATTAGCTAATAGAAAAGTTTAACTTCTCCACTGATGAATACTTTCTTACTTTCCAATCAATGATGCTGATGTCCACAACTTCTTAATATATCCCCATTTGTTGTTGCCTTTCAGATGTTGCAGCAATGAATTTACAATGACTCAGAATAAAAAGTTAATAAAATAATACAAGAACCTAAAGTCCAAGAGGCAGATATACCGAACAAGTATGCCCCCAGAAGTATAGTTTTAAAACCATACTTTAACCTTTCTAACATAGTAAATACACCATTCAGCTTGCCTATCCTTCCTTACCTTTCCAACTCTGCGATCTTCTTATCTTTGTCATTCTTCTCATTTTCCACTTCCTTCAAGATTTCCAAGAGGCGGTCAACTTCTGCCTGGGCTTTGCTAGATTCATCTTTATACCTGGTAATCTCTCTCTCCAACTGCTGTATTCGGTCACTCATCTCTGGACTGGCTCTGGCTTCCAGTGTTGCCTCATGTGCCTTCAAAGAAAAGTGCTCAGTATCAGACATATATAGTGGCAGGAAGCAAACCATATCCCAAAGGACCATCTGTATTTCAATTTAAATAGAGAATTATCAAATATCTAATAGCTCGTCTTTGATTTATGAAGTTTTTCTCTGCTTAAATATTACATAGACAAAATATTAGTAATAACTTGAGAAATAATTATCATGGATTTCAAATGGATTTGTGTTTAGATGTACTACTGTACGTATCTGAGTATCAGGCCAAAAATCATCATATGACAACACACGGGTTTTTTTTAAATCTAAGTGAGATATTCAGACAAGCCATTAGACTACTATTCATCTGCTATTGATCTCTCCAAGATAAACTTTCCAATCTCCCTCAAAAAGGCATTGCCAGAGATTCACTGTTGATGTTACTATAACCAATGTCAATGCTGAGCTCTAATTCCCACTTGACCCTTACTTCCCTTCCATTTTCCTATATACTGCTTTACCAAGCATGTATGAATCATGCTTATGTATTAATGAAATATTCACATTCATACATGTATGACTACCCTGCTCTGCAGGAAGCCAGCTTCTCCCTTTCCCACTCCCCGTTTGTGTTCCCTCTCTTGCTGTCTCTCTGTCAAATAAATAAATAAAATCTTTAAAAAATATATTAAAGGGGTACATATATATTGCTAGGAAATACTTCAGAAAGCACTGATGCAAAATACCTTAAGTAAAAGAGAAATGTTCCCATAAACTGGGTTAAATGCTTTGTCAAAGCAAAAGCTGTACTTCTAAGACCAAAACCTTTACCAACATTTTTTGTTTCAGGTTTAATCAGTTAGGAAAATCCAGTTACTAACAGTGGCCTTTAAAAATGATTCCACTGGCAGACATGTATTTTAATGTGTCCACAAAATTCTAACCTAAAGTGGTATGGTTAAAAGCCACAACAGAGTAAAATCTAGAGGAAAGAGAGGCAGCCATAATGAAAGAATGAACGCATTTAAGAATAAAACAAGGCAAAAGCAGCAGAAATGAAATACATCCAAGCCTGGGAGGAAATTGTGATCTCAAAGAAACTTTCCCACTTTGTATTCATCCCAATATTCTTTAGAAAGGAGTCATTTTTTGAAAACTCTAGAGTCCCTAATTGAGGAAGGAAGAGAAAAGGTAAAGTGCCTTCATTTTCTACAGAGTAGTAAAAAACCACTCATACAAAATACAGAAAAAACATCAACCAGGACTTTATGGCACTACTCTGTCACATCACTTACTGGTCTAAATGGGTGGCTTAATACTATTTCAGGATCCTAAAGGGGGGGAAAGTGTCAGTAAGAAAAGAAGAAAAAACATAGAAGGAAAAGGTATGGTATAAGAAAAGAACAAAAAAGAGAAAGAAAAGTAAAAAAATAAAAATATGTAATTTTTAAAAACTTGCAACAAAAAAATCCTCCAGAAAGAGCTATTTCCCCCCCAGAGGGGGGGGAAAAAAAAGAATTCAGCACTTTTTACAGTTCTAGTAACTCAGAAGTTCAATTTCAAGGCTTTCCTTAATAATTCTGAGGATATTATCTCATGCTGAAGGCATAAAATATGGAAATACACATAGAGGATATAAATTCCTAAGCTAGAAGTATTTCTACTCCATTTCTATTCTGTTCTATTTTTGTGCTAGTACCGTACTGTTTTGATCACTATAGCTTTGTAATAAAACTTGAAGTCCAGAATTGTGATGCCTCCAGCTTCGCTTTTGTTTCAAGATTGCTTTGGCTATTTGCGATCTTCCATGATTCTATACAAATTTTAGGACTGTTTGTTCTAGTTCTGTGAAAAATGCTAGTGGTATTTTTTTTTTAGTATTTTATTTCTTTATTTGAGGGAGAAAGACCACAAAGGTGGGGAGGGACGAAGGGAGAGGAAGAGTCAGACCCTCTCCCTGCTGAGCCGAGAGCCTCCTGTAGGGCTCAATACCATGACCCTGGGACCATGACTTGAGCTAAAAGCAGACGCTTAACCACCTGAGCCACCCAGGTGATCCTGCTGGTAGTATTTTCATAGGCACTGCATTAAATGTACAGATTGCTTTGGGTAGTACAGATGTTCTAACAATAGTTGCTCTTCCAATCCATAAGTATGGGACGTCTTCCTTTTTCTTTGTGTCAGAGGTTCATTCTTAAGGATCTTAACTGTTGTTGGTACAACTATAAATAGAACTGATTCCTTAATTTCTCCTTCCGTTGCTTCATTATTGGTGTATAGAAATACAACAGATTTCTCAAAGTTTATTTTGTATCCTTGAGACTTTACTGAATTATCAGTTCTAGAAGTTTTTTCATGGAGTCTCATGTTTTCTAAACAAACTATCACATGATCTGCAGATAGTGAAAGTCTGACTTCTTTCTTACCAATTTGGATGCCTTTTTTTCTTTTTGTTGTCTGATTGCTACAGCTACTACTTCCAGTGCTAAGTTAAATAACTGCAGTGAGTGTAGACATCTATGTCTTATTCCTGACTGTACGAAGAGGAAAAGCTGTTTTTCCTCACTAAGGATATTATAAGCTGTAGGATTTTTGTATAAGCCTTTATTACACTGAGGTATACTCCCTCTAGATCTACTTTGTTAAAGGTTTTACTCATGAATGGATGTTATACTTTGTCAAATGCTTTTTCTCCATCTACTCAAATGATCATATGGCTCTTTTCGTTAACGTTGTGTATCACTTTGATTGATTTGCGAATGCTGAACCACCCCTGCAAACCAGGAATAAATGCTACTTGACTGGGTGAATGATTTTTTTTAATGCACTGTTGTGTGGTTTGCTAGTGGGTTTTTTTTTAAGAATTTTTGCATCCATGTTCATCAGGGATACTGGCCTGTAGTTCTCTTTCTTCATGGAATCTTTATCTGGTTTTGGTATCAGGGTAATGCTGGCCTCATAGAATGAATTTGGAAGTTTTCCTTCCTTCTCTATTTTTTGGAATAGTTTGACAAAAAAAAAAGAAAAAGAGAGAGAGAGAAAGAGAAATAAGTATGGTGGGGATATAGAGAAAAGAGAACTCTTATACACTGTTGCTAGAAATGGAAAACAGTATGAAGCTTCCTCGAAAAGTTAAAAACAGAACTACCACTTAAGAAGAAAGCAGAGTGAAACCTTTAAAGTGTCCAATCTAGAAACCCACGTCCAGTGTTGTTATCTCTCAAAAGTGAACAAGAAATAGAGATTTTGTTAAACAAATAAAAACTAAGAAATTCATAGTCAGAAGATCTACCCTGCAAAAATATATTAAAAGAAAATTTAAAAGAAATTCTTCAGAGAGCACCTGGGTGGTTCAGTCAATTAAGCCTCTGACTCTTGATTTCTGCTCAGGTCATGATCTCAGGGTTGTGAGATGGAGCCATGCGCTGGGAGTGCAGCCTACTTAAGAGTCTCACTCTCCCTCTGCCCCTCCCCCACAACTGATGCACTCTGGCGCACTCTCTCTCTCTCAAAAAAAAAAAAAGTTTTCAGGCAGAAATAAATTATATAGGTCAGAAACTCACATATATATATTAAAAAAAAGAGAACTGGAGAAGGAAAAGCTAAAACTACATCTTTTTATATAGAAAGCTATATAAATATATATTTATATATAGAAAGCTAAAACTACATCTTTTTATTATTCTTATTCTTCACCTAAAAGGTAATACTTTCAAGTAATAACAGTAATGTACTGGGTGATTATTGTACATGGATAAATGAAATGAATGATAACAGTGTTATCAGGGAAGGAAGGAAGGAGCTGGGAGTATTCTGTTGTATGTACCTGCATGACATATAAAGTGGGATAACATTTTTTGAAAATGAATTTAGATTAAAAATGTTTACTGCATTTTTTTTTAAAGATTTTATTTATTTATTTGAGAGAGAGACAGTGAGAGAGAGCATGAGCAAGGAGAAGGTCAGAGAGAGAAGCAGACTCCCCATGGAGCTGGGAGCCCGATGCGGGACTCGATCCCGGGACTCCGGGATCATGACCTGAGCCGAAGGCAGTCGTCCAACCAACTGAGCCACCCAGGCATCCCTGCATTTTTTTTTTTATATGACACCAAAAGCACAGACAACAAAAGCAAAAACAGGTAAACTGCATCCAACTAAAAAGCTTCTATACAGCAAAGAAAACTATCGACAAAATAAAAAGGCAACCTACGGAATGGGAGAAAATATTTGTAAACCTTATAGCTGACAGGGGGTTAGTATTCAAAATATATAAGGAACTCATACAACTTAATAGCACAGACACAAGTAATACAAATAATCCCATTAAATGGGTGAAGGACCTGAACAGATAGATACTCTTCCAAAGAAGACAGACCAATAGCCAAGAGGTACAGGAAAAGTAGTAGCTCAATGTCACTAACCATCAAGGAAATGCAAATCAAAACTACAGTGAGATAACAACTAACATCTGTTAGAATGTCTATCATTAAAAAGACTAGACGGGCGCCTGGGTGGCTCAGTGGGTTAAGCCTCTGCCTTCGGCTCAGGTCCTGGGATTGAGCCCCACATGGGGTTCTCCGCTTGGCAGGGAGCCTGCTTCCCCACCGGCTCTGCCTGCCTCTCTGCCTACTTGTGATTTCTCTCTGTCCAATCAATCAATCAATCAATAAATAAAATCTTTTTTATAAAAAAAGTCTAGAAATAAGAGTTGGGAAGAGTATGAAGAAAAAGGAACTCTTGTACCCTGTTGGTGCGAATGCAAATTCATACAGCCATTATAAAAACAGTATGATGACACCTTCTCAGAAATTCTTGAATGGAGCTACTATGTGATCCAGCAACTAAGGAAAATGAAATCACTATCTCAAAGAGATACCTGCACTCTCATGCTCATTGCAGCATTTACTCACAAGAGCCAAATACTGAAAGAATCTAAGTGTCCATCAATAGATGAATGGATAAAGGAAATACAATTTGTGTGTGTGTATACTGAAATATTAATTAATCATAAAAATAAAGGAAATCCTGCCATTTGTGACAACATGAATGAATATGGGGGACATTATGCTAAGTGAAATTAAGCTCGACACAGAAAGACAAATACTGCATGACCTCACTTACATGTAGAATCTAAAAAATGGAATTTATAGAAGCAAAATAGAATGGTGGTTGTCAGGAGCTGGAGGGTGGAAAAGTGAGGACATGCTAATCACAGGAAGGGTACAAATTTTCAGTTGTAAGATCAATAAGCTCCAGGAATTTAACATTTAGGATGGTGACCATACTTACTAATACTCTATTATATACCTGAAATTTGCTAAGAGTATTAAAAAGTTCTCTCAACAAAAAAAAATAAAACAGTAATATGTGAAGTAATGAATGTGTTAACTAGTTTGACTGTGGTCATCACTTCACAATGTATACACAAATCATCATGTTGTACACCTTAAATATATACAATTTTTAGTTGCTAATTATATCTCAATAAAGTTGGAGGATAAGTCAAAAATGTATATGGCAAACTCTAGGGTAATCACTTGAGAAGATTTAAGAAATATAACTGATATGTTAAAAGGAACAAGAAAATGGAATTATAAAAAATGCTCAATTAAAAGAGGGGAGAAAAAGCACAAAACAAATGAAACATACAGAAAACTAAAGTAATAACCTCCCTATTGGAGTTGGGCATTGTGGAAGAGTATAATAGGAAAACATCAGTAATGAATTAAAATGAGAGAAACAATAATCCAGAATGAAACAAGGGAAAATATGAAATGAAAACTGGCCAACAGTAAAATAAATAAATTCAAGTAGGGGAAAGCCATCAACCTCCTCTATCCAAAGATAACTTTAATTTTTTTCATAAGCCTAAATATAAAGTCCAAGATATAAGAGACTATGGTAACAAAGAGGTTAAAAATAAACAGAAGAAAATGTGGGATTGTCACGAACAAGGGAGTTTAGAATATTAATGAATAATATCACTCTTGATAGTTACTCCTCTGTTACATAAAAGACATATAAGCAGCTTCATCTTCGATATTCGGGTATAAAATAAAAAATTACCTACACCTTTTCAGTAAGGAAAAATAGCCAGCCATCAAATCTGAATTGGTCATAATCAAAATCTGCAATCTCAAAAATAGAATTCTCCTACTTATTCACGAGTAACTTTAAGATATTAGATTTTCTTTCTTTCTTTTTCTTCACCTAAAAGTAACACTTTAAAGTAATAGCAGTTTAATATACTGGGTGATTATTGATTTTAAACATGATTTTACTTTTGACATACCCTACGTGTAAGGGTACCATGTTGAATACACCCAATATATGGAAGGAGAACAAGACTTAAAGTAGACTAGGCTGCACCTTTTCTCGTTAGTCATCAATATTGAGTTGGTCTCAATAGTTGAAGCTAACTGAACTGGCCTCAGTTAATGTAACTGCTCAAACTCTAACTGTAAACTGCTCACAGAGTTGGTAGCTCAGAGATTAAAAATATGAGTGTTTTGAAAACTATAAATTGCCATATAAATCTTAAAGGGAAATAAATCAAAGAAATGGAAAACAAATATATGTCCCACATCCAAATACTTGGCAGCACGGGTGACTATCATTGCTAAATTACCTCCTTCTAGGAGGCTTAATGCTAATGGAAGGAACATATCAAAAAATTAAGATTTTTACACTGTCTTATACTTTGTCCATAAAGGGGCTACATTTTTTAATCTTTCTCTGATCTGTCAATTCTCTAAAATTTTGAGGATTCTCAGTAGTAAAATAAAACAAGACAAGAACATTAAGAGAACTAATGAAGGTATAAATGATATTTTGAACTACGGGGAATATTACACCATTGGCAAATTATTACACATTGAACACTGCAGAGCTCTCTACTACGTTCTTATTTAAAGCAAAGTAAGAAAAGTGGAAAAATTTTCTTTAACCTTTTTCAATTGTGATTCCATTTTCAGACACTCCTCCTTCTTCTGTTCCAAAGCAATCTCCAGTGTCTTAAGCCGTGAGTCCTTTTTCAGTCCTGAGGAAGCCAGCGAAGAAGCATGCTCTTTCAGATCCAAGAGTGAAGCCTGAAAGAAGCAAAACATGTCTAGAATACTCAGTACAAACAAAATGGAAATGTAAATTTTGAAATTTATTATCTTGGTGGCTTGTAGTTGCTCTTTATTACTATATACTGACACTTCCATTTCAAGAACATTCATGAAATATAAAACAGTGTCAGCTTCAGCTTCTGAATCCTAACTAAAGCTTAATTCCCAAGAAATACCAACTGAACTGTGATTTAAAGAGTTCTATCAATACATATCCATTCCCATAAAATAAATGGAAGGAGATCAAGTTTCATGAATGAAACTAGTCATTAGCAGTAGTACTCACTACTAGTTACTGCAGTAGCTACACTGACTTAAATATAAAATACTTTTCCCTTTTAAAAGGAAAGTTCCACTAGAAACTTAAATATCCATAAACTGTCTTAAAGATAACCAGAAATAAAATCCAAGAGTGCCCCTAAAGCTCAGGCATTATTACATGATCACAGGCAGTATTTTTTACTATTTGGGTCACATTAACAGGACCTTCCAAAAGCAAGACCAAAATATACTAAGTAACCTAATTAGTCAGCAATTACTTATGATTTCTCTGCCAATACGGAGATGTACTTTAAGAGATATTATAAATACACAGCCCTCCATTACATAAAATTTCGTTTATCACCCTTCTTACCATTAGCATAGCATTTCCATGTGTGACAGCTTTAGTTATTTTAGGATCTATAAAAATGTCATTAACGAGTAAGAAACCAATATAACATACTGAAAAAGCTAAAGACTTAGGAAATGAATGATCCAATCTATTATGTCTCTGGAAAGCTTCCCAAAATTCCCCTTAATGTCTTCTGAAAAGCCCTGTTGTAAGAATATTAAGGAAAATCTTCCATCAAATACATTTTTTCTGCATTATGTAAACGCCAACAACATATACAATCAATGCACTAAGCAAACCAAATCATTCTATTTTGGTGATCTTAACCTCTTTTTCTGAGAGGTCGCCTTGCAATAAGCTGACTTTTTCTTTCAAATCTTTAAGATCTTTTTTATAGTTATCAATTTCCTCTTGCTTCTCTCGTTCATCTCTGTCCCGCTGCTCCTTTAAGCGTTCAATTGTCCGCTCCTGATGAGAGAACACATCAATATGTAAGAAAATTCCTTTCATACTTATATTATATGACCCTAATTCAGCTTTCAGCTGATAAAATTTCACATTTTCATGCTCCATTCAAAATACAGGGATAAGCTGTTAATAATCAACTTTTCAAGGAATTCACCCTTCCTACCTCTCTTGCAATAACAAAGATGTAGCTTTGCTCTTTTGATTCCCCTAGGTTTCTTTTCCTATAATCTCAAATAGTATTAGAAGTCCTTAAAGTAACCTTTTGAAAAAATCCCCTTTATTCAATTCCCAATAACAAAAACTTAACACACACACATCACACACACACACACACACACACACACACACACAGACCTAAGAGTGATAAGTAAAACGTATTTTTTATATGTAACTCACATGTTGCCCACAGACAATGGAAACGACTCACAATTTGCATATCAAAAAAGGAAAAGATTTGGGAGATTACGATATGTTGAATTAAAACATAAAAAAGGGGAGGGGGGCGAGGGGGAGATGGGCACGGTGTCTCAGTCAATTAAGTGTCTGCCATCAGCTCAGGTAATGATCCCAGGTTCCTGGGATCGAGTCCCACATTGGGCTCCCTGCTCAGTGGGGAGACTGCTTGTCCCTTTCCTTCTGTTCCTCCCACCCTCCCCCTCCCCCTGCTTTCTCAGTTTTCTCTCTCTCTCTCTCAAATAAATAAATAAATAAATAATCTTTTTTTAAAAAGGGTGGAGGGACAGTCCATTAAAACTTCTGTCAACAAATACTCGGTAAGTCTGAAAGTTGAAGCAATTTAAGTATATTTCTGGTTAATACTTCTGACTATATCCAGGGATCAAACCTTGATCCCTGTCACATACCCTGAAGCTTGTGAGTCCAAGAGACTTAAAGAACAGTGACCCTAGTCCTTTAAAAAAATCCAATTACAATGCACCACCAAGATTCCTTAAACCTCCTTCTAATACATTAAACCTAACTGGCTGGGCCATTTCTTTATTCTGTCAACCATTTCTGAAAACTTAGGTTTGCTCATAAACATGAAATGAAGTAGCTAGGCCAAGACTAGAAAAACAACAAGTGTGTTTCTGTTGATAACTAAAATTCCAGATTTTATTAGGTACTACCATGGTACAGTAAAGGAGAACTAATTATATACTGCTTCCTAATGGTCAATGTCTGATATTTCCACATCCCCAAGTTCTAACAGATGAGATAAATAAAAAGTACTTTTCTTTGCTTTCAGGAGACAGTAAGCGGGAACTTATGGCTTAGTCTTTAGAAATTTCAGCCAATGGGGGCACCTGGGTGGCACAACTGGTTAAGAGTCTGACTCTTGGTTTCCGCTCTGGTTATGATCTCAGGATGGTGAGATGGAGCCCTACATCAGGCTCCTAGCTCAGTGTAGAGTCACCTTGAATTTATTTCTCCCTCTCCCTCTCTGTCCCTACCCCCTCTCTATTAATATTTAATATTTACATTAATCGATATTTAATATATCTATTAAAGAAAAGAAGAAAAAAGAGGAAGGAAAGAGAAGGAAAGGAGAGGGGGAAACTTTCACCCACTGCTCTCCAGTGTGAAATCCATCTTGCCTAGCAACAGATGCTTAAGTTGACAAAAACAAAATGGCTTTTCTATCCCTTTATACTATCTACAACAGCAAAATTACAGAAAACTCTTTCCTCTTTTGCTCTAAGGGATTTCTTCAGCCTTTTAAATCCAAGCCTCATTACTAAATTTAACATTAATGAGAAAGAAAAGCAAATGTGTCTACAAAGGGTCCAAACCCGATACTCACTTTCTCTGCAAGGGCCTCCTCCAAAGTTGTCAAGGCAGTGTCAGTGTTGGTAGTGTCAGCCTGCAAGGATTTGACCCGTTCTTTCAAGCTGCTCATTTGCTTTTCCTTATCTCTAAGTTGCTCTTGAAGATTTTCAATCTAAGTGTGGGGGAAAAAAAGGAAATTAAGAGAAATACAAATAGTCACAATAAAAATCATTTTACATTGGAAATAGATCAGGGCTGTCTCTGAATGTGTGTTCCACAGAAATAATTTAATACTAAGGGTCTCCAAACTGAATGCAAAATTTAAAAGACAGAATTTAGAGCCAGAACACAGAAAAGACATACATGTAGCTATGGACATATATGCATATATATAAATCTCTCAAAAAATAAGGAAAGTAGCTAGAGAGAAAAGAGCCAACATTTAGAGATGGGACTGAGAGTGGAAAGATAGAAAAGACAAGAGAAATGGGATAACTTTGGGAGGAGTCAAGATGGCAGGCTGAGACTACTTTAGCTAGTAGGCGACCAGCTAGATAGCATATCTAAAGACTGCAAACACCTACAAATCCAACGGCAGATGGAAGAGAAGAAGAACAGCAATTCTACAAACAGAAAATCAACCACTCTCTGAAAGGTAGGACTGGCGGAGAAGTGACTCCAAGGAGAAGGGAAGATAGACCCTGGGAGGAGGGGCCGGCTCCCAGCAAGCGGCAGAGCAACAGAGCACAAAATCAGGACTTTTAAAAGTCTGTTCCACTGAGGGTCGTTGCTCCATAGGCTAACCTAGGGTGAAGCCCATGCGAGGTCAGCGTGGCCTCAGGTCCCGCAGGGTCACAGAAGGATCCTGGGTGTCTGAATGTTGCAGAGCTTACTGGTATTACAACGGGGAAGCCGGCTACAGAGACAGAGCCGACAGTAGCCGGGGTTACCTTGAACCGGTCGCAGGCTTGGTGAGCTTGGCGTGAGGCCGGAGGTCACGGAGATGGGAGTAATTGGGCGCTGTTCTCTGAGGGAGCCTGAGGAGTGGGGCCCCAGGCTCTCGGCTCCTCCAGGTCGGAGTCCAGGAGGCCGCCATTTTCATTCCCGTCCCCCAGAACTCTACGGATGGCGCTCAGAGAACAAAAGCTCCCGAAAGCAAACAACAGTGGCTTACTCAGCCCAGCCAGTGCAATTCTGCCTGGGGCAAAGACCCTTGAGATTCACTACAACAGGCCCCTCCCACAGAAGATCAACAAGAAATCCAGCCAAGACCAAGTTCACCTACCAAGGAGTGCAGTTTCAATACTAAGGAGAGCAGCGGAATTCCAGAGGAGGAGAAAGCAAAGCACAGAACTCATGGCTTTCTCCCGGTGATTCCTTAGTCTTATAGTTAATTTTTTTTTCTTTTTCAATTTTTTTTTCGCGTCTTTTGCTAAATATTTTTTAACTTTTACCCTTTTCAACGTTTTTTAACTAGTTTATCTAGTATATATATTTTTCTTTTTTATACTTTTTTTTTACTCATTTTCCTTTTTTTTAAAATTGCTTTTTTTTTTCTTTTTTTTCGGAACCTCTTTTTATCCCCTTTCCCACCCACCCCCCATGATTTGGGGTCTCTTCTGATATGGTTAAAGGATATTTTCCTGGGGTTGTTGCCACCCTTTTGGTATTTTACTTGCTCCTTCATATACTCTTATCTGGACAAAATGACAAGGCGGAAAAATTCACCACAAAAAAAAAGAACAAGAGGCAGTACCGAAGGCTAGGGACCTAATCAATAAAAACATTGGTAATATGTCACATCTAGAGTTCAGAATGACGATTCTGAAGGTTCTAGCCCGGCTCGAAAAAGGCATGGAAAATATTAGATAAAACCTCTTGGGAGATATAAAAGCCCTTTCTGGGGAAATAAAAGAACTAAAATCTAACCGAGTTGAAATCAAAAAAGCTATTAATGAGGTGCAATCAAAAATGGAGGCTCTCAGGGGAGGAATCAAGATGGCGGAGAAGTAGCAGGCTGAGACTACTTTAGCTAGCAGGAGATCAGCTAGATAGCTTATCTAAAGATTGCAAACACCAGCAAATCCATCAGCAGATATAAGAGAAGAAGAACAGCAATTCTAGAAACAGAAAAGCAACCACTTCCTGAAAGGTAGGACTGGCAATGAAGTGAATCCAAAGAGACAGGAAGATAGAACCCGGGGGGAGGGGCCGGCTCTGGGCAAGCGGAGGAGCAACGGAGCACAAAATCAGGATTTTTAAAAGTCTGTTCCGCTGAGGGACATCGCTCCAGAGGCTAAACCAGGGCGAAGCCCACGCGGGGTCAGCGTGGCCTCAGGTCCTGCAGGGTCAGAGAAGGATCGGGGGTGTCTGAGTGTCGCAGAGCTTGCGGGTATTGGAACAGGAAAGCCAGCTACAGAGACAGAGCCGACAGTAAGCTCCAAGCTCAGGGGTACCTTGAACCAGTCGCAGGCTCGGTGAGCTCGGACGGCGGCCCGAGCTCAGGCAGACGGGAGTTACTGGGCGCTGTTCTCTGGGGGCGCACTTAGGAGTGGGGACCCGAGCTCTCGGCTCCTCTGGGCCGGAGAGCAGGAGGCTGCCATTTGTATTCCCGTCCTCCGGAACTCTACAGAAAGCACTCAGGGAACAAAAAGCTCCTGAAAGCAAACCTGAGCGGATTACTCAGCCTGGCCCCTGGTAAGGGTGATGCAATTCCGCCTGGGGCAAAGACGTTAGAGAATCACAACACCAGGCCCCTCCCCCAGAAGATCAACAAAAAATCCAGCCAAGACCAAGTTCACCTACCAAGGAGTGCTGTTTCAATACCAAGGAGAGCAGCAGAATTCCAGACGCAGAGAAAGCAAAGCACAGAACTCATGGGTTTCTCCCTGTGATTTTTTAGTTTAGCAGTTAATTTTATTTTTTTCTATTTCATTTTTTATCTCTTCTTCTGCTAAAATTTTTTTAACTTTTACCCTTTTATTTTTTAACGTTTTTAACTAGTTTATCTAATATATATATATTTTTCTTTTTTATACTTTTCTTTATTCGTTTTCTTTTTTTAATTCTTTTCTTTTCTTGTTTTTTTTTCTTTCTTTCCTTTTGAACCTCTTTTTATCCCCTTTCTCCCCCCTCATGATTTGGGATCTCTTCTGATTTGGTTAAAGCATATTTTCCTGAGGTTGTTGCCACCCTTTTCGTATTTACCTTGTTCCTTCATTACTCTTATCTGGACAAAATGACAAGGCGGAAAAATTCACCACAAAAAAAAGAACAAGAGGCAGTACTGAAGGCTAAGGACCTAATCAATACAGACATTGGTAATATGTCAGATCTAGAGTTCAGAATGACAATTCTCAAGGTTCTAGCCGGGCTCGAAAAAGGCATGGAAGATATTAGAGAAAACCTCTCGGGAGATATAAAAGCCCTTTCTGAAGAAATAAAAGAACTAAAATTTAATCAAGTTGAAATCAAAAAAGCTATTAATGAGGTGCAATCAAAAAGGGAGGCTCTCACTGCTAGGATAAAAGAGGCAGAAGAAAGAATTAGCGATATAGAAGACCAAATGACAGAGAATAAAGAAGCTGAGCAAAGGCGGGACAAACAGCTACTAGACCACGAGGGGAGAATTCGAGAAATAAGTGACACCATAAGAAGAAACAACATTAGAATAATTGGGATTCCAGAAGAAGAAGAGAGAGAGAGGGGAGCAGAAGGTATACTGGAGAGAATTATTGGGGAGAATTTCCCCAATATGGCAAAGGGAATGAGCATCAAAATTCAGGAGGTTCAGAGAACGCCCCTCAAAATCAGTAAGAATAGGTCCAAACCCCGTCACCTAATAGTAAAATTTACAAGTCTTAGTGACATAGAGAAAATCCTGAAAGCAGCCCGGGAAAAGAAGTCTGTAACATACAATGATAAAAATATTAGATTGGCAGCTGACTTATCCACAGAGACCTGGCAGGCCAGAAAGAGCTGGCATGATATTTTCAGAGCACTAAACGAGAAAAACATGCAGCCAAGAATACTATATCCAGCTAGGCTATCACTGAAAGTAGAAGGAGAGATTAAAGCTTCCAGGACAAACAAAAACTGAAAGAATTTGCAAACACCAAACCAGCTCTACAGGAAATATTGAAAGGGGTCCTCTAAGCAAAGAGAGAGCCTACAAGTGGTAGATCAGTAAGGAACAGAGACAATATACAGTAACAGTCACCTTACAGGCAATACAATGGCACTAAATTCGTATCTCTCAATAGTTACCCTGAATGTTAATGGGCTAAATGCCCCAATCAAAAGACACAGGGTATCAGAATGGATAAAAAAACAAAACCCATCTATATGTTGCCTCCAAGAAACTCATTTTAAGCCCGAAGACACCTCCAGATTTAAAGAGAGGGGGTTGAAAAGAAGTTACCATGCTAATGGACATCAGAAGAAAGCAGGAGTGGCAATCCTTATATCAGATCAATTAGATTTTAAGCCAAAGACTATAATAAGAGATGAGGAAGGACACTATATCATACTCAAAGGGTCTGTCCAACAAGAAGATCTAACAATTTTAAATGTCTATGCTCCCAACGTGGGAGCAGCCAACTATATAAACCAATTAATAACAAAATCAAAGAAACACATCAACAATAATACAATAATAGTAGGGGACTTTAACACTCGCCTCACTGAAATGGACAGATCATCCAAGCAAAAGATCAACAAGGAAATAAAGGCCTTAAACGACACACTGGACCAGACGGACATCACAGATATATTCAGAACATTTCATCCCAAAGCAACAGAATATACATTCTTCCCTAGTGCACATGGAACATTCTCCAGAATAGATCACATCCTCGGTCCTAAATCAGGACTCAACCGGTATCAAAAGATTGGGATCATTCCCTGCATATTTTCAGACCACAATGCTCTGAAGCTAGAACTCAACAACAAGAGGAAGTTTGGAAAGAACCCAAATACATGGAGACTAAACAGCATCCTTCTAAAGAATGAATGGGTCAACCGGGAAATTAAAGAAGAATTGAAAAAAATCATGGAAACAAATGATAATGAAAATACAACGGTTCAAAATATGTGGGACACAACAAAGGCAGTCCTGAGAGGAAAATATATAGCGGTACAAGCCTTTCTCAAGAAACAAGAAAGGTCTCAGGTACACAACCTAACCCTATAGCTAAAGAAGCTGGAGAAAGAACAAGAAAGAAACCCTAAGCCCAGCAGGAGAAGAGAAATCATAAAGATCAGAGCAGAAATCAATGAAATAGAAACCAAAAAAAACAATAGAACAAATCAACGAAACTAGAAGCTGGTTCTTTGAAAGAATTAATAAAATTGATAAACCCCTGGCCAGACTTACCAAAAAAAAAAAGAGAAAGGACCCAAATAAATAAAATCATGAATGAAAGAGGAGAGATCACAACTAACACCAAAGAAATACAAACTGTTATAAGAACATATTATCACCAACTCTACGCCAACAAATTTGACAATCTGGAAGAAATGGATGCATTCCTAGAAACATATAAACTACCACATCTGAACCAGGAAGAAATAGAAAGCCTGAACAGACCCATAACCAGTAAGGAAATTGAAACAGTCATTAAAAATCTCCAAACAAACAAAAGCCCAGGGCCAGACGGCTTCCTGGGGGAATTCTAACAAACATTTAAAGAAGAACTACTCCCTATTCTCCTGAAACTGTTTCAAAAAATAGAAATGGAAGGAAAACTTCCAAACTCATTTTATGAGGCCAGCATCACCTTGATCCCAAAACCAGACAAGGATCCCATCAAAAAAGAGAGCTATAGACCAATATCCTTGATGAACACAGATGCGAAAATTCTCACCAAAATACTAGCCAATAGGATTCAATAGTACATTAAAAGGATTATTCACCACGACCAAGTGGGATTTATTCCAGGGCTGCAAGGTTGGTTCAACATGCGCAAATCAGTTACTGTGATACAACACATCAATAAAAGAAAGAACAAGAACCATATGATACTCTCAATAGATGCTGAAAAAGCATTTGTCAGAGTACAGCATCCATTCCTGATCAAAACTCTTCAAAGTGTAGGGATAGAGGGCAAATACCTCAATATCATCAAAGCCATCTAGGAAAAACCCACCGTAAATATCATTCTCAATGGAGAAAAAGTGAAAGCTTTTCCGCTAAGGTCAGGAACACGGCAGGGATGTCCATTATCACCACTGCTATTCAACATAGTACTAGAAGTCCTAGCCTCAGCAATCAGACAACAAAAGGAAATTAAAGGCATCCAGATCGGCAAAGAAGAATTCAAACTATCACTCTTTGCAGATGATATGACACTATATGTGGAAAACCCAAAAGACTCCACTCCAAAACTGCTAGAACTTGTACAGGAAAATTCAGTAAAGTGTCAGGATATAAAATCAATGCACAGAAATCAGTTGCATTTCTCTACACCAACAACAAGACAGAAGAAAGAGAAATTAAGGAGTCAATCCCATTTACAATTGTACCCAAAACCGTAAGATACCTAGGAATAAACCTAACCAAAGTGGCACAGAATCTATACTCAGAAAACTATAAAGTACTCATGAAAGAAATTGAGAAAGACACAAAGAAAGGGAAAAATGTTCCATGCTCCTGGATTGGAAGAATAAATATTGTGAAAATGTATATGCTACCTAAAGCAATCTACACATTAATGCAATTCCTATCAAAGTACCATCCATCTTTTTCAAAGAAATGGAACAGATAATTCTAAAATTTATATGGAACCAGAAAGACCTCGAATAGCCAAAGGGATATTGAAAAAGAAAACCAAAGTTGGTGGCCTCACAATTCCGGACTTCAAGCTCTGTTACAAAGCTGTCATCATCAAGACAGCATGGTACTGGCACAAAAACAGACACACAGATCAATGGAACAGAATAGAGAGCCCAGAAATAGACCCTCAACTCTATGGTCAACTAATCTTCGACAAAGCAGGAAAGAATGTAAAGGAAAAAAGACAGCCTCTTCAATAAATGCTGTTGGGAATATTGGACAGATGCAGAAAAATGGACACATGCAGAAAAATGAAATTGGACCATTTCCTTACACCACACACGAAAATAGACTCAAAATGGATGAAGGACCTCAATGTGAGAAAGGAATCCATCAAAATCCTTGAGGAGAACACAGGCAGCAACCTCTTCGACCTCAGCCGCAGCAACATCTTCCTAGGAACATCGCCAAAGGCAAGGGAAGCAAGGGCAAAAATGAACTATTGGGATTTCATCAAGATCAAAAGCTTTTGCACAGCAAAGGAAACAGTTAACAAAATCAAAAGACAACTGACAGAATGGGAGAAGATATTTGCAAATGACATATCAGATAAAGGACTAGTGTCTAAAATCTATAAAGAGCTTAGCAAACTCAACACCCAAAGAACAAATAATCCAATCAAGAAATAGGCAGAGGACACGAACAGACATTTCTGCAAAGAAGACATCCAGATGGCCAACAGACACATGAAAAAGTGCTCCATATCACTCGGCATCAGGGAAATACAAATCAAAACCACAATGAGATATCACCTCACACCAGTCAGAATGGCTAAAATTAACAAGTCAGGAAATGACAGATGCTGGCGAGGATGCGGAGAAAGGGGAACCCTCCTACACTGTTGGTGGGAATGCAAGCTGGTGCAACCACTCTGGAAAACAGCATGGAGGTTCCTCAAAATGTTGAAAATAGAACTACCCTATGACCCAGCAATAGCACTACTGGGTATTTACCCTAAAGACACAAACGTAGTGATCCGAAGGGGCACATGCACCCGAATGTTTATAGCAGCAATGTCTACAATAGCCAAACTATGGAAAGAACCTAGATGTCCATCAACAGATGAATGGATAAGGAAGATGTGGTATATATACACAATGGAATACTATGCAGCTATCAAAAGAAATAAAATCTTGCCATTTGCAATGACGTGGATGGAATTAGAGGGTATCATGCTTAGCGAAATAAGTCAAGCAGAGAAAGACAACTATCATATGATCTCCCTGATATGAGGAAGTGGAGATGCAACATGGGGGCTTAAGGGGGTAGGAGAAGAATAAGTGAAACAAGATGGGATTGGGAGGGAGACAAACCATAAGTGACTCTTAAATCTCACAAAACAAACTGAGGGTTGCTGGGGGGAGGGGGGTTGGGAGAAGGGGGGTGGGGTTATGGGCATTGGGGAGGGTATGTGCTATGGTGAGTGCTATGAAGTGTGTAAACCTGGCGATTCACAGACCTGTACCCCTGGGGATAAAAAATATATGTTTATTTAAAAAAATAAAAAAATATATATAAAAAAAAGAAATGGAATTACTTCAATAATGACACTGTAAATCACTTCACAGTGAATTAGAGCAAGATAGTAAGAAAGACAAATCAGCTCCATAAAGAAAAACTGTTCTTAAATGTTAGTGTAAAAATATATTTTTATATCACCTTTTATCTAAACATGAAGCATTTTCAATGAAATTCCTTATTGTAGATATTCATTCCTTCATACACATCTATATGCATTCATTTACTCAAGGAGGTATCTTCCAAATTCTTTATTATATTGCAAGGCACTAGTGGGTACAAAGAAAAATGAAAAGGCCAAGTTTTATTATAAGATGGTAAGAGAACTAACCATTATGTAGCTGAATCCAAGCTATGGATGGTCCTGTGTGCAATCTAAAGAGCACAAATTTTATTCTAGACAGATGGGAACCATTAGGTATTTTTAAGCAAGGAAATGATCTGGTCAGTTCTGCATTTTAGACAGGTAATTCTTATGGTTCTGGAGAAAAAAATTTAAGGGAACTTGTATAGAGACATGGAAAATAATTAGAGTTATCAATCCCCCAAGAGATACTGAAGATTAAATGAGCTAAGAGAGATGGGGAAAAGGGGGTTGGTTTGAGAAACATTATAGAGACAGGATGTTATCGTGGGAGGTTAAAGTACATATAATGAAAAACACTGAGGAAAAAAAACATGAAGGAACTGTAGCAAGATAGTCTTAATAAACTAAAAGAAAATAAGGCAATTACTGTAGATCTCACAAACTTCATTCATTCATTCAACACATACTTGAGCTCTTGCTATGTGCCAAAAACTTTTCTCAGTGTTGAGAATATAGAAGTAATCAAAACAGACAAAAATCCCTATCCTCAAAGAGGTAACATCCTAGTACAGCAGACATTAAATGAATGAAATAAACACAGTATGTAAGCTAGAGATAAGTACTATAGAGAAAAATCAAGAAGAGATATAAATTAGTCCACTCTAAACTAATACTAGAGTGAGCTGGTATATTTTACATGGTTTTCAAAAAGCAACATAAATATTACCTCCTTTGAAAAGATCTCCTTGAGAATAAAATGCTCTTTATACTCAATCACACATATACATGTTACATATACATACACAGACTCTCTCCATTCTTTCATCTATCTCTATGTTTACCACCTTTATCTCTATTTATCCCATCTACATTATAACACTAATCCCTGACCATATTGTAATTCTTTGATACATGTCTCTACACGTAGACTGGATCCTGCCCCTCAGATCTGGCACACACTAGATGTATGATAAATATCAGTTCATTAATCAGTAAATGAATAATATATAAGCTTAGACTTCTAGAAACTGTATTTAGGCATACACATAAACTCCTGCTAAGAATGGAACAACAAAAGAAGTCTAGATACTGGCTAACAGACACATAAAAAGACGCTCAATATCACTCATCATCAGGGAACTACAAATCCAAACCACAATGAGATACCACCTTACACCTGTCAGAATAGCTAAAATTAACAACATAAAAACAGCAGATGTTATCGAGGATGCAGAAAAAGGGAAACCCTCTTACACTGTTGGTGGGAATGCAAACTGGTGCAGCCACTCTGGACAACAGTATGAAGGTTCCTCAAAAAGTTAAAAATAGAACTATCCCCCAATACAGCTACTGCACTACTAGGTATTTACCCAAAAGATACAAAAGTACTGATTCGAAGGGGCACATACAATCTGATGTTTATAGCAGCATTATCTACAATAGCCAAATTATGGAAAGAACCCGTATGTCCATCATCTGATGAATGGATGAAGAAGATGTGGTGTGTGTACACACACACACACACACACACACAGGAATATTATTCAGCCATCAAAAAGAATAAAATCTTGCCATTTGCAACGTTGTGGATGGAGCTAGAGTGTATTGTGCTAAGAGAAATAAGTTAGAGGAAGACAAATACCATGTGATTTCACTCGTATGTGAAATTTAAGAAACAAAACAGATGGTCATAGGGGAAAGGAAAAAAGAGAAAGAGAAAGGCAAACCATAAAAGAGACCTTTTTTTTTCTTAAGATTTTTTATGTATTTGACAGAGAAAGAGATCACAAGTAGGCAGAGAGCAGCAGGCAGAGAGAGAGGGGGAAGCAGGCTCCCTACTGAGTAGAGAGCCCAACATGGGGCTCGATCCCAGGACCCTGAGAGCATGACCCAAGCCAAAGGCAAAGGCCTAACCCACTCAGCCACCCAGGTGCCCCTAAAAGAGACTTTTAACTACAGAAAATAAACTGATGGTTAATAGAGGAGAGGTGGGGGGAGATGGGCTAAACGGATGATGGGTATTAAGGAGGGCACTTATCATGAGATAAGTGCATGTCATATATAAGTGATAAATTACTAAATTCTACTCCTGAAAATATTACACTATATGTTAACTAACCAGAATTTAATAAAAACAACAAAACAGAAGTCTAAATACAACATTCAGATAACTTTCTGCACTAATCAATTTAATATAAGCTCATTAAGGAACTGCCTCATTCTACAGGGAAAGAGAAAAGTCTCTCTCTAGGGTGAATAAGAATTCCACTAGCAGAAAAAATACGCTATGCTAAAAGATATGGTAACTTCAGACTAAGATATCATAAATGCTGTGTAAGGCTTAGATTTTTATTCTTTAACAATGAAATAATCATACAGGTAAACCACTAAAATGCCTGAAATGGGTTCCAGTCTTTTCAATGCCACTGAAAGTTCAAAAGCTGCTGTCAGAGAAAACACCATCACAGAAGAAAATCATTAGTCTTCATTTAATCAACACTTCTATTAGAGTCTCATGTGGATCAATCTTTAGGTAAACTCACAACCAGTAAAGAGAATTTTGCCACTCAAAAATCTAATACTTCAGGGCCACCTGGGTGGCTCAGTGGGTTAAAGCCTCTGCCTTCGGCTCGGGTCATGATCTCAGGGTCCTAGAATCGAGCCCCGCATCGGGCTCTCTGCTTGGCGGGGAGCCTGCTTCCCCCTCTTTCTCTGCCTGCCTCTGTGCCTACTTGTGATCTGTCTGTCAAATAAATAAATAAAATCTTTTTTAAAAAAAATCTAATACTTCATATACACAGAGAACGTAATGTCCTGCTATTTACATGTTCAACCAGCTACATGTCATTCCAGTTGCTAACACATAAGCCTTATTAAGCAAAGAAAAGATAAAATCACACTGCTAATTAGACTTTCTTGTCAAGAAAGAGCAATACAAGAACCATTATTTAAAATAAAATTTCAAAGAACCAACCAAGTTTTACATACAAGAAAACAGATTTTGTTTTACAAGCCCACCTAATACACAAATAGCCCTTACATGCATCATAAGGAGAACACCCTTCTTCCCCCCACCACCATCAGCATCTAAGAAAGAAATTAAGATAAACTACTAACAATACCAATCATACAATTTCTATGTAGTCACACTATTAAAGGAATCCATTCTTCTTTGCAGGCAAAAACTTTTCATAAAATACTCAGGTGCAGAAGCTGCTAAACTTGGTAAAATCCCCACTAACAAGTTCTCCCTAAGCTACTTTCTTTTTCAATTACCCAGCTGTCTAAACAGATTGCTGAGTTGGAGGGGAAGAAAAGGATGGCTATTCACGTCTAAAGAGGAGGAATAAACATTCCATAGTGAAAAGAACAGACAAAATGAAGGACAGTGGACAGTAAAATTGCCTCCTTTGGGGAAGCTGCCATCAGCAAGGAAGACCTGAAATAGACACCGATATGTGCAAACTAGCCACATAAGCACTGAATAAACGCTAAGATGTTGTGTGTGGTATGTGGGAGGAGGAGGGTGTACAAAACTCTTCTCTTTTAGTTTACCCAGCAACATGATGGATAACATGAGCCCTACTGAGAGCTGCTGTTAAATATCCTCACTGTGGTTGTGATTCAAAATCATGCTCTCAACTAGTGTTGATGATGTAAAAGCTGATCACCCCAATAGTGTCATATCATGGTATTTCAGTACTTACTATGCAATTTCTATAAAATATACAGTTTCCTATTTCTGTACTAAATTCAATTATCCACAGGATCTTAAAAAAAAAAAAACTTACAAAAAGCTTTGAATATAATATCTAAGGAAAAAACTGGATCGATTGCATACACACTTGAATGTGAACAATAAAAATGATTTGGGATCATGTTAAATGGGAAAACACTCCTTTAAATATGCTTGGGCTATGGGGGGGAGCCCTCTCCATTTTGTGGGAACAGAAATCACAAAATCCCTAAAATAACAATATAACAATAATAATAGGGTTGTGGTGGTGAGGAGGTGGTGGTGATAACTAACATTTAAAAAGAACACTGTATCCTCATGAGGCACCTGGGTGGCTCAGTCCGTTAAGTGTCTGCTCTTAGCTCAGGTCATGATTCCAGGGTCCTGGGACAGAACCCAGGATCAGGCTCCCTGCTGAGCAGAGGGTCTACTTCTCCTTCTCACTCAGTCTCTCCTGCCCCTCCTACCCCAAATAAATAAAGAAAATCTTTTAAAAAATAATAGTATCCTTTTTAAGTCAGGCATTGTTGTAAGAACTTTATTTATAACAACTATTTAAGCATCACCAGAAGACTATGAATTACTAAGACGACTAATTACTAAGTAATCAACCTTTAGAATCCTACTCTTAAATCACTATGCTATAAATTATGTTGTGATGAAAAAAAAAACAGAAAAGACAATAATACAAATGACTTACGCATCTTTACATAAACTATCCCTTATTTTTAGATACTGTTTACTAATAAACATAGTACATTTTACTATGGTCACTTATACTAAAATCATATCCCTTACTAAAGCAAAGAATGAAGGCTGGAGGTACCAAACCACTGCAAATGCAAAAGTACATCTTCCATGAAAGAAACATATATCCAAATGCAATACACTCAAGCTAGTGGGCAGAGCCAAATACGCTTGATAATCAGGATTTCAGTATCAAGGTATTATTAAAACAGTCTGTGTACCCTGATGTCCAAGGGCTAGAAAGAAGTAGCTAGTTTGGACTAGAAAGCACTTGACAATGAAACAGTGGAAAAGATTTTAAAAGATTTTCCTTCTCTTACTTGTTTTATCATATTGAAAATTAATGACTGCTACAGAAAATGACATATTTTATAATCCTACGGGCTTTTTTCCTACTTTCCATAAACCCCATCCGACACAGAAAGAGATCATGAAGTACCTATTAGTATATATTCAACTTCTGCATGAGTATAATTTTGAAGAGATCAAAGTAACTGGTACTTATTCTCTATGTCTATGTCCCTGATGATAAATAGAAAGGAGGGGAATCAACCAGGTTTACACATACAGTTTATTACCATAGAGCAGAACTCAGAATTCAAGATTTTTTTTTAAATAACTATTTACATAAAGATGACATTTCCCTCTCTAATCATAGTATAGCTGATAACTGGATTGTTAAAAAAAAATAGAAACAACATAATTATTATATTATATAAAGCCTTTTTCTCCTTGTATAATTTTTATTTTACAAAGAGAGAGAAAGATATATGAAACCAGAGCAAGACTAATGCCAAATGCATGCTACATGTGAATTCATCAAAGCTGCATACCAATTCCATATTGGCACAGATTTTTTTTTGACATCTTTTGTTTTGGTTTTTATCAGCCTTGCCAGTTGTCAGGAACTATCATGTTTCAATGTGGGTGATTTATTCCTAGTCAAGTGGAATTGATTACTCTGCCTTTGAGGTTCTAATCACTGAGTAAAGGTAAAAGAGACTTCCTCTAGGATATAGTTCTACGGACAAGTAATCCCAAAACACTTCCTGCAATCACCTAGCTACTTTAAACATCATTTAAATAGTATCATCCACAGTTTTTCTAAGCAGTCATCAGCATCAAATTACTATGTGGAGCAAATTACAGAGAGGCTCTGACTTTTACCTACTTTGTTAACGGTATCTTCCAATATCAATGGCAGAAGTACAGTCTGCATGAACTCTCCATAATCAGGGGCAAAAGGGAACTACAGTAATTAATAAAATAGAAAAAGGAAAAATTTGCTAAGCCCCCTAATTTCTAGGTAACTGTTTATCTACTACCCTATGCTCTGGCAAAAAAAACTCAACTAGGCACAATTATAACTTACCAAAATGAGTTTCTGCCCAGACTATTTATATTGGCCTTTAAAATATTATTTGTCCAGGGGCACCAGGGTGGCTCGTTGGTTAAGCATCTGCCTCTGGCTCAGGTCATGATCCTGGGGTTCTGGGATCGAGCCCACATCAGGCTCCCTGCTCAGCGGAGAGTCTGCTTCTCCCTCTCCCTCTATTGTTCTCCTTACTTGTATGCTCTCTCTCTCTGTCTCTCTCTCTCTCTCTGTCAAATAAATAAATATATAAAATCTTAAAAAGAGAGAGAGAGAGAGAAAGAAAAAAAGGAAGGAAGGAAGGAGAAAAAAAGTATTACTTGTCCAATCATGTGCTTTCAGTTATGAGATGAGATAAGAACAACAAAATCATGAGAAACTCTAACCCAAAGTGTTAAACTCAGTTTAGGTTGTGAAAAGCTTTCACACCTATATTGGCAATTACTGTTTATGGTCATTAATAAGCCCAGCAAGGATTCTGGTTGGTAACCAACTACTTCTTTGGTTGACTTTCCTTCTCAACTGTGCTATTCTCTTACCATGTAAGCCATGGAGTGGATTACTATAATGAAAAACTAGCTGGCTATGTCATCTTGGGCAAATTACTTGATCTTTCTAATTACTTTACTATAAAACAGAAGAATAGGGCACCTGGGTGGCTCAGTTGGTTAAGCATCTGCTTCCCAGGGTCCTAGAGTCCCACAGCAGACTCCCTGCTCAGCGGTGAGTCTGTCTCTCTCCATATCCCTCCCTCCTGCTTCTGCTCTCTCACTCATGATCTCTCTCAAATAAATAAACTCTTTTTAAAAAGAACAGTAATATTCCTTTCAATTATAAATACAACTGCATTCTTAGGGGGAAGACAAGAACATTTAACAAGTAATAAACTTCATCAGAGCACCACTATATTTAATCTTAAAAACTATTTAATTTGAACAATACAGAAAGTGTAGGTAAGACCTTTAGGACAAGACACTCGGAGTCCACTGCTCCTGACAGATTTTATAAATTGCTGAGAGGGAAAGTAAGCTGTTTGATAAACTTGCTTATGGGACAGATAATGGAACTAGGGACCACCTGCATTAAAATAAAAGGGTAATCTGATGCAAAACCTGGGAAGACCAAAGGTCATTGTAAGTTAAGGTATGCTTGATAGACAATTCTATAAATATCTCAAATAACTTTTTTATCTGGCAGGCACATATAAAAATTTGCCTGACCTTCCAGTGCAAAAATCAAACAAAGAAGATCTACAAATTCACAATGGCAATCCTTTGGAGGCTTATATTTTCTTTGGTGACAATGGTGACACTGCACTTAGGAACACAACTTACATCATCTGTATGAATGGTATCCCTTTAAGTTGCACAACAGTAATGACTATCAAGGTAGAACAGTCTTATATTTAAAGGTTCAGTACATTTAGTACTGTTCATTTCGTTTAGTACATTTAGTATTTTTAATTAATTAATTAAAACAGACGTGCTAGGCTTAGCTTCAAAGAAAAGGCAACCATGCTTATTGCTACCTATTAACATCAACCAAGTTGAGAAAAATCAAAGACATAACATCAGGTGGCTAGCTAAGTTACACATGGTCTATCCACTGAATGGAATATTATGCAACCATATACAGTTCATTAACTGAGGGTATGGAAACTTGTTTATCACATAGTATTACATGAAAAAGAAAAGTTATCAAAAAGTATGTACAGCATTCTAACAATTTGAAGAAAGGAAAAATTTAGTTTCACATAGAATTTTCCTGGTTAAAGGTTTTCCATCTTTTTCTAATACTTAAGAATAGACCTATATATCATTTCAATAAGAATGACAAAAGCAAGAATTTTCTAAATACTATCTAAGAAAGAAATCTTAGGGTTTGTTATAAGTAACATGATTAGGATTATGACAAGAGGAGTTCTCTTATCATATGTACTTATCAACACGGGAAATCTCCAGGGATTTCTGCAGGACATGTAAGTAACCCTTCATATAACATATACCTTTCACAGGTTCATGCTGTGGGACCAAACAAATCAAGCTGTTAGAGACTTTGGGGGGGTTTCTGCAAAGCTAAAGTAAGACTGGGAAACCACCAATGAATTCAAAGAAGCCCAGATTTCCGAAAACCATTGAAAATATAAGACTAAAAGTAATACTGAGATGCTTCACGTATTTTGAGTCTAAATTCAAGTTCATCTCACTAAACTTTTATTTCAGCCAAGCCTAATTTTATGGCCTGAAGTAAGCTAACTTGTACTACTACTCAATACCAGTGTGACAAGGCTGGGTTTCTCAGGAAGCGGACCTTGAGACAGATTTTACTATGCAAGAAGTATATTAAAGGGTGCTTTTGAGATCACTACTAGTGGAAAAGAAGGAGTCAGAGTAGAACAGGATTGTGCAGAGGGAAAAATTCAGCTGCCACCAAGTTCCAAAGGATGCAGACAAATCCTTGAGGAGCTCTGAATCTGGATGATTTTTAAGAGCTGTCTCAAGTCAGGGCAATGAATTCAATCCCCTGTATCCTATAGAGATCAATTATTGGGATTTCAAAGGAAAGTGCTATGCTCTTATGCAAAGAAGGTCTCTCACCCAGGCAATCTCCACAGGAGCTAACAACTAAGGACTATGTCAAAAGCACTTCCAGCATTGGGGTGAATACATCCTCAATCCCCTGGCGGGGTGGGAGAGGGGTGGTGGTGGAGGAGGCACTCTGTGTCACTCATCATAGTATCCATTATACCCAGCAGCTATACACTTTGTAGTTAAATTACAGTTAACATGAAACTGTTTGTATTTGAACCACACACATAATTTAATGGCTTTGTAAAACCCATTAAAAAAACCCAAATAATTTTTGTTTCATTTTTAATCAGAAGCTCACGGACAGCAGGGTGTATGATGTCCAAGTCCACATAAATGAGCTATATACATTTTTATATGGAGAGAGCCCACAGTTTTCATCAGATTGTCAAAAGGGTAGGGGAAGTTAAATATCATTCATCAGTGGCATTCTTTTCAAATACCCAGAATGTCATTTAAAATCAAGAGCCACTTCACTGAAAATTGCTCACTTAGCTACTTTATAAAAATACTGTGTTACCAAATTAACTGTGTCTAAAATAAGAGTCTGGCCTGGGTAAGAACACAGGGAAAATGGATCCAAACAACAGTCCTTTGTCTATATATAACAGAAACCTAAGGATCTTATCAACTTTAGTATATTTTCTTTGGTAAATTTGGAAGAATTTCTTTCTTTTTAAGATATTATTGATTCATCTGATACAGCGAGCACACAGGCACAGGGAGCAGCAGAGGGAAAGTGAGAAGCAACCTCCCACTGAGCAGGGAGCCCAATGGGGGCTCAATCTCAGGAACCTGGGGATCATAATCTGAGCCAAAGGCAGATGCTTAACTGACTGAGCCACCCAGGCACCCCTGAATTTTCTAATCCAAAAAAATTCCTCTAGGGAAAAAAGGGTTAGGAGAAAAAAGTAGGTCTGGCAATTACAGGAAGATGAAACAGATAAAGACAAAATACATGTCTGACATTTGAAGCTATATTCTGGTTAGGGGGCACATACTGGTGTAGCAGAAAGAAGAAACAGTGGAAAAGCTACTCCATCAAAGTTTGATTTAATAACTTCTTCAGGTAGCTAATTATTTCAACTTCGTAACCAGAGTTGACAGGTACCTGGGCATTTATCCAAATGGCCATTCCCACAGGTGAGAATGCAATGCAAGTTAATTCATGTCAAATTAGAAGCGGTTTTTAAGCAGAAGAAAATACTGACTGTGCTTCAAAACTTTGATCGGTATTTTTTTTTTTTTACTCCTTTGTCCCTTTCCAGATACTTATCTATGTATTTATTACTCTAACAATTTCCTGCTATGAGGTCTCCTGAGAGACCTCTCAGAACAACCTTTATCACAACAGGGATCTGACCCTTTCATATTTGCTTGCTAATTACCATTTTCAAGTTTAAAACATGTGCTCAATCAAAGGAGAAATCAGAGCACTCTGAACTAGAACTTGCAAGACTCAGAATATTTATATGGCATTCTATCAATAGAAAATGGATCCAGATAAATGTAAATCCTCAAGTTACTTAATAACTATTCAAACATAGTTTAAAGTCCAAGGAAATGACATTTTAATTAAGGGTCAAAACTACTTCTCTATTGTATAAGCATTACAATATAAGTCTCTGAATGGTTCTTACTTATATTATACCTTAGCACTTAAAAATAAGGCACTAAGGTGCACCTGGGTGGCTCAGTCATTGTCTGCCTTTGGCTCAGGTCATGATCCCAGGGTCCTGGGATTGAGATCCACATTGGGTTCCCTCAGGGGGAAGCCAGCTTCTCCCTCTCCCATTCCCCCTACTTGCGCTCCCTGTCTGTCTCTCTCTGTGAAATAAATAAAACCTTAAAAAAATAATAAAATAAAAAATAAGGCATTTATCCAAAGGCTATGTTCTCTCAGGTATGTTCCTATTGCCAAGATGCTAATGTTGATAGAACAAGCTTCCACATTCCTCCAGATGAAAACTGCAAGGCTATGTAAAAACACTCATTCCTACCCAAGGAATGCAAGGGTGGTTCAACATACAAAAAAATCAATCAATATAATGTACCATATTAATAGAATAAAGAACAAAAATCACATGATCATCTCAATAAATCTAGAAAAGCCATTTGACAAAGTACAACACCTTTTCATGATAAAAACACTCAATAATCTAGGAACAAAAGGAAACTTCCTAATAAAGGTTATCTATGAAAAATCCACACTTAACATCACACTTAGTGGTGAAAATGAAAGCCTTTCTCCTAAGATAAAGAACAAAATGGTGGAGGGGGGTGGGGGGCAGTGCCTAGCTAGTAGAGCATGCAAGTTTTGGTCTCACTCAGCCCCATGCTGGGTGTACAGGTCTCTTAAAATTAAAATAAAATAAAATAAAACTTTAAGTAAAAGATAAGGATATAGGCTTTCACTACCTCTATTCATCACTGTACCGGACATTTTGGAATAGCAATTAGGGAAGAAAAAAAATAATAATAAAAGACAGCCACACTGGAAAAGAAGAAGTACAACTACCCCCTTGCAGATGGCATGATCTTATATACAGAATACTTAAAAATCCACTCAAACACTATTAGAAGCTAATAAACAAGTATAGCAAAGTTGAAAATACAAAATCAGTAAACAAAAAATCAGTTGTATATATCTAATTATATATAGTAAATATATATAGTATATATTTATAAAAATATAATTATAAAAAATAATCTGAAAATGAAATGAAGAAAACAATTCCATGTACAATAGTATCAAAAAGAATAAAATATTCAAGAATAAATGTAAAGACAATTGAAAACTACAGAACACTGATAAAGAAAATTAATGACAACCTAAAGAAGGCAAAAGACACCACACATCCATTAACTGAAAAACTTGATATTGTTAATATGGCAATACTCCCCAAATTGGTGAAAAGTTTCAACACAATCCCTACCAGAATTCTAAATGCCTTTTTTACAGAAATGGACACACTGACCTCAAAATTCATATGGAATTATAAGAGACCCATCCTACCCCCACAAAAAAACCTTGAAAACAATAAAAGATAGATAATTTCCCAATATCAAAACCTACAAAATTCTACAGTGATCAAGACAGGGTAGCTCAGGGGTGCCTGCATGGCTCAGTGGGTTAAAGCCTCTGCCTTCAGCTCAGATCATGAACCCAGGGTCCTGGGATCAAGCCCCACATCAGGCTTTCTGCTCAGCAGGAAGCCAACTTCCCCATCTCTCTGTCTGCCTCTCTGCCTACTTGTGATCTCTGTCTGTCAAATAAATAAATAAAATCTTTAAAAAAAAAAAAAAGACAGGGTAGTACGACACATGGAGAGGCATATATATCAATGGACTAGAATTAAGAGTTCAGAAATGAGCACACATGTCCATAAGCAGCTTAGTTTTAGCAAGAGTCCTAAGACCATTCGATGAGGAAAGATTTGTCTTTTCAACAAATGGTGTTGGGACAACTGGATACCCACATACAAGATAATGAAGCTGACCCCTACCTTACACCAAAAATTAACTTAGAATGGATCAAAGACCTAAATACAAAAACCTAAAACTACAAAACTCATGGAAGAAAAAAATGTGGGAGGAAATATTTGTGGCCTTCAATTAGGCAATGTGTTTATTTGACATGACACCAAAAGCAAAAGCAACAAAGGAAAAAAAGATAAACTGGCCCTAATCAAAATTTAAAACTCTCATGCAGGGGTGCCTGGGTGGCTCAGTGGGTTAAAGCCTCTGCATTCTGCTCAGTTCATGATCTCAGGGTCCTGGGATGGAGTCCGCATTAGGGGCTGCTTCCCCCACCTCTCTCTCTGCCTGCCTCTCTGCCTACTTGTGATCTCTGTCAATAAATAAATAAAAACTAAAAATAAATAAATAAATAAAATACTGTGCACCAGAGTATGCTATCAAGTAAATGAAAAGATAACCCACAGACTGGGAGAAATATCTACAAATCCCTTATCTGATATGGGTGGAGTCTCCAATATATAAAGACTTTCCAGAACTCAATCATAAAAAGACAAATAACTGAAAAATAAACCAAAAAAACATGAACAGGCATTTCTCCAAAGAAGATATACAAATGGCCAAGTACATGAAAAGGTGTTCAACATTATCAGTCATTATGGAAATGCAAATGAAACCACAAAAGATACCAATGCAATACCCATAAGAATGATTATTTTAAAAAGAAAAATAACACATGTTGATAGGAATGTCATAGAGCTGCTTTAGAAACAGTTTGGCAGTTCCTCAAAAAACCGTGACATTAACATCAATTCCATTCTTAGATAATATATAAGAGAAATGAAAACATACAAGTTCATACAAAAACTTATACATCATTATTCATAATAGGCAGAAACTATAAACAATCCAAACGTCCATAAACTGATGAATGGATACATAAAATATTCATCCTAATGGAATATTATTCAGACATAAAAAGGAAAGAAGTACTAATACTTGAGTGAAGAATTACAACATGAGTTAACCTTGAAAACATTGTTTAAAAAACAACCAGACAATAAAAACAGACACACAGACCAGTGGAAGAGAGTAGAGAGCCCAGATATGGACCCTCAACTCTATGGTCAAATAACTGACAAAGCAGGAAAAAATATACAGTGGAAAAAAGACTGTCTCTTCAATAAATGGTGCTGGGAAAATTGGACAGCTATATGTAGAAGAATGAAAAGTGACCATTCTCTTACACTGTACACAAAGATAAACTCGAAATGGATAAAAGACCTCAACGTGAGACAGGAATCCATCAGAATCCTAGAGGAGAGAATATAAGCAGTAACCTCTTCAATATCAGCCACAGCAACTTCTTTCAAGATATGTCTCCAAAGGTAAAGGAAACAAAAGTAAAAATGAACATTTGGGACTTCACCATGATAAAAAGCTTCTGCACAGCAAAGGAAACAGTCAACAAAACAAAGAGGCAACCCACGGAATGGGAGAAGATATTTACAAATGACAGTACAGACAAAAGGTTGATATCCAGGACCTATAAAGAACTTCTCAAACTCAACACACACAAAACAGATAATCATGTCAAAAAATGGGCAGAAGACATGAACAGACACTTCTCCAATCAAGACATACAAATGGCTATCAGACACATGAAAAAAATGTTCATCATCACTAGCCATCAGGGAGATTCAAATTAAAACCACATTGAGATACCACCTTACACCAGTTAGAACGGCCAAAATCAGCAAGACAGGAAACAATGTGTGTTGGAGAGGATGTGGAGAAAGGGGAACCCACTTACACTGCTGGTGGGAATGCAAGTTGGTGCAGCCACTTTGGAGAACAGTGTGGAGATTCCTTAAGAAATTAAAAATAGAGCTTCCCTATGACCCTTGCAATTGCACTACTGGGTATTTACCCCAAAGATACTGATGTAGTGAAAAGAAGGGCCATCTGTACCCCAATGTTTATAGCAGCAATGGCCATCATCGCCAAACCGTGGAAAGAACCAAAATGTCCTTCAACGGACGAATGGATAAGGAAGATGTGGTCCATATACACTATGGAGTATTATGCCTCCATCAGAAAGGATGAATACCCAACTTTTGTAGCAACATGGACAGGACTGGAAGAGACTATGCTGAGTGAAATAAGTCAAGCAGAGAGAGTCAATTATCATATGGTTTCACTTATTTGTAGAGCATAACAAATAACATGGAGGACATGGGGAGATGGAGAGGAGAAGGGAGTTGAGGGAAATTGGAAGGGGAGGTGAACCATGAGAGACTATGGACTCTGAAAAACAATCTGAGGGTTTTGAAGGGGCAGGGGGTGGGAGGTTGGGGGAGCCAGGTGGTAGGTATTATGGAGGGCACATATTGCATGGAGCACTGGGTGTGGTGCATAAACAATGAATTCTGTTACGCTGAAAAGAAATTTTTTAAAAATTAAAAAAAAAAAAAACAGCCAGACACAAAATACTGTATATTATACAATTATATTTATATGAAATGTCAGAACAAGCAAATTCAAAGAGATAAAAAGCAGATGAGAGGCTGCCAGAGGATAAGGAGTTGTGAGTGCTAACAGGTATGGGATTCTTCTTGAAAATGTTCTGGAATTGAATAGTGGTGATGGTCGTACAAACTTGTAAGTATACACAAAACAATGAGTTCTAAAGCTTAAAATGGTAAATTCAATGATAGGCGAATAATAGCTCAATTAGAAAAAAAAAATTTAACCTCTAGTGCTAGCTTAAAAATCTTAAACCTAAGATTTATCCTGTTTTATTCCCCAAATAACACACACACACAAAAACTTAGCCAAGTTTCTCTCTTCCTTAAAGACTTTCAAATCATTTTGAATCTATGCACATACTCAGTCCAATTATCTTGTAGATGGCAGTCTCTTCCATCTGAGAGCACTAATACACAAAGTTTTCATCTAGACAGTTGTGCTTCTTACCTAAGGTGAATCTCTAAAATAAAAGAGCATTAATCCACCTTCTGTCAGTCCCTCCTTTGTATCCTTTCTTTCCATTTTATTCCTTTGTACTCTTTTTTTATATTTTTATACCCTGTGATAATTCCTGAATTGGGTAAAACAGTCACAGACTGTTCAGAATTCCTTCTGATTTCAGGTGACTTCTTTTGGGAACAGTGGATGACTGTGGATGAACAGTGGATAACTGAATAAAGATTCATAATCTTATTCCTTTATTCAGTATTTTTATTGAACTGGAGTAGGTGTTTTTTTCCAAACACGTCCACCATAATACCTCCCAACTTACAGGCTCCTCTGCAATGTGGTTTGCCACAGCTCCATTAAGAAGTGAAGTCTGGGGGCACCTGGGTGGCTCAGTGGTTAAAGCCTCTGCCTTCGGCTCAGGTCATGATCCCAGGATCCTAGAATCGAGCCCCGCATCGGGCTCTCTGCTTAGTGGGGAGCCTGCTTCCTCCTCTCTCTCTGTCTGCCTCTCTGCCTACTTGTGATCTCTGTCTGTCAGGTAAATAAATAAAATCTTTAAAAAAAAAAAAAAGAAGTGAAGTCTGTTTCCTGAACCCCCTGAATCAAGATAAATCCTGTAACTATAACAAACAGAATATAGCAAAAGGAGTCCTCTGCCACTTCTAAACCCATTCATAGCATAAATCTTAACTGGTCAGGCACCTTCTGCTTCTAACATTTATGACTGTGGAGTTAGGTGCCACATAAGAAGTGTGACGACTCTCATCATGCTGTGGGATACCCAGGACATATGCAGAAGCCCTGAGGCAAAATACACCATGTAGCCGTGTAGCCAGAGGCCAAGGAATACCTAGACGAATGTATGCAAGTGAAAAGTGATCCACAGCCTGGCAGTGGATCATCCAATTGCTGACACCCCCAGCTGTCATCAAACAAATCAGGGACAAACTATCCAAGAGAGCCCTTCCTGAATTCATGACTCACAAGTAAGTGAGCATTCAAAAATGGTTGTTTAAGCTACTAAGCTTTAGAAATAGTTCATTATGTAGCAGTAGGTTTTTCTCCATCTACTAGAAAGCAGTGCTATTGCTATTGTTGCTTTAATCACTTATACCTGAAGTTTCTGGTTTCTAGATTATCAGATGTAGAGACAAGGGGTGTTGTGTTTGTTTTATTGTTTTTATTTTTTGGAGAGATATGTTCTGGAAGTATAAAGGGTGGTGAGCAGGAATCTATCATAAGTAAGGCAATTTATAAAAAGGTCAACTTTTCTTAGGGAGTAACTCATCACTCATTACAAAATGTCAATAGTATAAAACCTGGGTGGCTCAGTGGGTTAAGCCTCTGCCTTCGGCTCAGGTCATGATCTCAGGGTCCTGGGATCGAGTCCCGCATCGGGCTCTCTGCTCAGCAGGGGGCCTGCTTCCCTTCCTCTCTCCGCCTGCCTCTCTGCCTACTTGTGATCTCTCTCTGTCAAATAAATAAATAAAATCTTTAAAAAATAAATAAATAAATAAATAAAATAAAACCAACATCATTTAAAAAGTTACCTGTTGACAAACTAGAACTTAAATCAGACTGTCCAAATTCAGCTATCAATCTCCTTGAAGTTTATTTGAAAAGGAGGGGGTGGCGGGAACGAGATAGGGAAGATTATATGAAGCAAAGTAAATCTATACGGAGTATATTACCCAACAAAAATATCATCATCAATCAGACTTTATCTATTACACATTCTGGCTTTTGACAAAACATTTTAAGAATTTAGCTGTACAGGGCACCTGGGTGGCTCAGTGGGTTAAGCCGCTGCCTTCAGCTCAGGTCATGATCTCAGGGTCCTGGGATAGAGTCCCACATCGGGCTCTCTGCTCAGCAGGGAGCCTGCTTCCTCATCTCTCTCTCTCTGCCTGCCTCTCTGCTACTTGTGATCTCTCTCTGTCAAATAAATAAATAAAATCTTTAAAAAAAAAAAAAAAAAGAATTTAGCTGTACATATTCTCCAGAAACAAAAAAATTTAATTAAACTCTATTATATTAAAAAATAAGTAAAAGAATGAAAATAGAAAATTCTAAAGCCTAAATATACTAAACTTCCAACTCAATATTTGATTAGAAACTGATTTGGTCTTCTTTTTAACTTCATTAATAGCTGGGTTGTGACTTAAAAATAACTTAGAAAACACTGCAATTAATCCTTATTAAAAATAAAATATAACAATTTTTATATTAATTTTCTGAGTAAAATTACTAAGTACTTTGTTTTAGTGATAAAACATACTCTCCTTTCCATCTTATGATATGGAAAAAGTGAAGAAAATAACACTATCTAAACCAAGACTCACAGAAAACAAATAGGGTATATAAAAAACGTACTCTTTCTGCCTTCCTACCAAAAACAAAATACAGAAGAGACTTATAGCAACCAATCTGGGACCAAACTAACAAACCAACTGCAACCTTCTAATTCTATATATCAATCAGCTTTCTGTTACTGTTAAATCTAAACTCTAAATACCCAAACCTAGGAAACTGGAGAAGTGAGCAAGGCAAAATCAACAGAAGTTACAGAAGCATAGAAGGGACTGATGGTAACATCTGCATCAGCAAATTAAACTCCAAGCTACATTATCATTTATAATCAATCAAGCAAGAAACTGTACAATTTTAACACAGATTTTTGAATGAAGCTAAGATTCAAATGCTCAATTACATTTTCCAGGTCAGTGATTTATTATAAAGATAAGAAATTTACTGTAACACGAAACTACTTAAAACCATAGGGGAGAACCCTGGGAAGGAGGAGCCCAATGCTAATCCCATTGTACAGCATGCTTGGCCATCTGCTCTGGTCCCATTTTGTTTTCTGAGCACAGGGTTATCCCAGTGCATACAAATACATACCCTGCCTAGAGACTCAGGAGATTGTGGGTGGGCATCAGTGGCCAAAAGAGAGCCATAAACAGTGCGGAGTATGTGACTTAAAATCAAGCAATTATCACGGCTGCTACTATTCTCAAAAAAACAATAATTTTTTAAAAATGCATATCCAATATACCCAAAGTAATATGTTTCCTGGTATTCCTCCTTAAATATTACTTAAACACATAATAATAAATATTTGTGGAAAAAATGATTATAGAACTCTGATGTCAGAAAAACAAGAAAAGGATGAAAATAGAGTTAACCTATCCTTCTTCCTTATGGCTTAAGTCTGAATCAAGAAACAAAGTTGGTTAAGTGTGTGCAGAATTAAGCCATCTCTCCAGGAATACCTTAAGTTCTAACTGAAAGGTTATCTTAATACCCCACTACAGATAAATTTTCAGTTTTTGAAAGAAAATCTTCAGGGCCAGAGAAAAGAAAAGCTGAATTCTCTTTATTAGTTTCCTAAATAAATTTAGTAAAGATGAGTATACTCACTGAAAGGAAAATAAAGATGAGCATATTCACTGAAAACTTCCACATTATACAACTACTGGGAATAATTTTCCCAGAGACTAAGTAATAAGAGAGTTAATAATAAGAAAGAAAAGGCATTCACAGACAGAGCTCTACCAGAAACTTTTAAGAAATCCTATTACAAAATGTTTAAAAAGCAAAGGCAGAATTCCAAGGCATGACACTGTGGAAAGGAATTCCAAGTTTTCATTCACAGTGCTCTCTTGGCTTGGGATGTCTCAATCCTTCCCCATCTACCCAGCAAAAGTTCATTCAATTTCAAGACTTAGCTCCTTTCACACACGTTCAAATCGAAAAGTTCTTGCTTTGTACCTCACTGTACACCATGTATATCACCACTTCTTAACTCCCAGAAATCTAAGACTTTGAGAGCAGAAACCACATCTCATTTGTCTTTGTACTTAGCACAGTGCCTACTATATAGCAGAAGGTACTGAATGGATGAAAAAAGGCAGTTTAGGAAGATGGGGAAGCCACAAAACAGTCTGACTATGCAACTATAAATGTACTCAGTAAGGGAGAAAAAGGAGAAAGACCAAACAACACTCCAGTGTATATAAATATATACATTGCTTAGAAAGCTAGGAAAATGTGTGGGTAGTTGTTCTGAAAAAGCCAAAAACAGCTGAGTATATCACTGGCTCATAATCCAGGCATTGCTGTAAGAAAGAATTACACAGTGATCTCTACAACTGACTCAGATTTTTAAGACAGGTTTGTAATGGTCTAAATGAAGAACACTGAGAAATAAGAATTTTTTAAAAGGCTAGAACTGAAAACAAACGGAGCCTATAAGAAAAAAAATTCTACAGACAACAAAAAGAGCTTTGAGAACTATTTCAATAAATAATCGATCTGAAAGAGGTAAAATATATCACAAAAGCCTTTTCTGGTCTATTCAACTTTTTATCACTTATATGAAAGTATAAAGAATAAGTGGGTAGAAGGCATAAAGTTAAAGATCCTCAAAGATTAATTGGCTGAATTAAGCAAAGTAAAATTTAGTAAGAATAAACAATATCAAGGAGCGCCTAGGTGGCGCAGTCGATTAAGCGTGCCTTCAGCTCAGGTCATGATGTCAGGATTCCAGGAACGAAACCGGCAGAGGGCTCCCTGATCAGGGAGGAGTCTGCTTTTCCCTCTCTCTCTGCCCCTCCCCCAACTCATGTGCACGTGCTCTCTCTCTCAAATAAACAAAAATCTTAAAAAAAAAAAAAAAAAAAAAATATATATATATATATATATATATATATATATATGTTATATCCACAGTATGCAACACTCTACAGGTTCCAAGGTACTTTCCTACACATGACATCATTTAACAAAAACCTCCTGACATAACTATTATACTGTTTATAGTTAAAAAAAAAAAAAACTGGAGGTTAGCCAGTTTCAGTGAGTTGCCCAATATCATACCAGTTAGAACCAAGAATATCAATAAGGTTCTAATCATCTCTCTTGCAATTAGATCCAAAGTTCCAACTGTTAAAGTACAGGAGAAAAATGAGTTGAGACAAATAACTGCAATCAGAAAAATTAACCAGGGCAAATGAGAACACTGGGAGGAACAGAAATATACCATCTAGAAAAGTAAGATTTGAGGGCTGTCAAACAGCAAGTTCCCAATATCTAAAAAGTCATCCTGCTGGAGGAGGATTATACTTGTTCAATACAGCCCCAAGTTCATCTCAATCAGCAAATACTATAAATAGCTAAATTCTGGTTCTAGGAAAGTGGGTCAAACTGTCCAAGTCATCAGTTCATCATAATTGGACATACTTGACCATAAGCTAAAAAACCCTTTTACCAGAGAATTTATATGAAAAATCTTAATCAGGCAGTTAAACGTTATCAATTAAGGCCCTACATCTGTATCAGATATTGTTTCAAAATGTATAAATGAACTTCTAGGGAAAAGTGATTCTAATTTTATAACTAAAAAATTAGGAACAAATTTAAACTGAAATATACGAAAAGTTCTTTTTCAAAGAAAATACTAATATGCATATATATGGAGGCTTTTATTCTAAGCAATTTTTAAATTAATATTCAAACAGAGGAAAATATATAAAAGATATAATAATAAACACCAATGTACCATGCAAATTTAACAAAACTTAATCTGCCTCCAGTTATTTTAAATTATATTAAATACTATTTAATATATATATGTTGTGAAGTATAATAAATATACACAAACTCATTAACCCATCTTAAGATACTTATATATTCCTCCTTATCTCCCTTCACCTAGAAGAAATTACTTTGCTGAATTTTTAATCAGAAACATTAATTTCCCTTAAAATAACAGGTTCTATTGAGTGAGTATATCAAATTTACCTACCCACTCTCCTCTTAATGAACTTTTGTATAATGTTTCCTCAGTTCTGTTTTGTTTTGTTTTTCTACAGCCAAACAAGGCTACTATGAACATTCCTACACATACCCTGGAGTTCATCTAAGGTGTTTGTATCAGGGAGGGTATGCTTATGTTTAATTTCATAACTACTTTCCAAAGCAATTGTATCAATTTAAAAATCCAACAGCACTGTTCAAGAAATCCAGTTGCCATATTTATCAACATTTGATACTGTCACAGACCTCTAATTTTTGCCAACATAGCGTAAAGGGATAGGTAAAAAATTGTTTCTTAATCTGGTCTTATTTTACATTCCCCTGATTACATTCAGATAAATACTTATCATATTTATTTGTAAGGTATACTTCCTCATATTATACATGTTTCATTAATAGATACATAGGTTATAAAAGTATAAAACCATGTATCCTGATCTAATATATGGGGGCATGCCTAAACACCAAAATTAAATGTTCAACTCTGGGACAAATGGAGGACAATAGTACCTAATCAAGTGAAGATATGCCAAGGAAAATCAACTATATTTGAAATTTTACTTTTTTTTTTTTTAAAGAATGTATGTATGTATGTATGTGTTTGTTTGTTTGACAGAGAAATAGAGAACACAAGTAGGCAGAGTGGCAGGCAGCAGGAGAGGATGAAGCAGGCTCTGCACCAAGCAGGAACTCGACACGGGGCTCAATCCTTAGGATCCTGCGATCATGATGTGAGAAGAAGGAAGACACTTAACTGACTAAGCCACGCAGGCGCCCCTGAAATTTTACTTCTTAAGCTGAATAATTACCATTATTTATTTTATTATTCTCTATATTCTTCCTATCTTTGAAACAATTATATTGAAGTGGCGGGGGGGTGGGAGATTGGGGTACCAGGTGGTGGGTATTATAGAGGGCACAGCTTGCATGGAGCACTGGGTGTGGTGAAAAAATAATGAATACTGTTTTTCTGAAAATAAATAAATTGGAAAAAAAAACAATTATAAAATATAAAAAGACAATATATTAACACATAATTAATAAGCAGGAACTTGGGAAACATAGCACCTATGATTTTTCTTGAAATATTTTCAAATGAATTCTAGAGCAACCAATAATTAAATAAAAATTTAAACCTTGGGGTATGAAGCAGGAAGATGGCAGCAGAGTAGGAGGACCCTAGTCTCGCTTTGTCCCACAAACACAACTAGATAACTATCAAAACATCCTACATACCCCAGAAATCAACCTGATGACTGACAGAACAAACTCTACAACTAAAGGGAGAGAAGAGTCCACATGGGAGAAGGCAGGCAGTATGGAGACATGGTTTGGGGGAGACACAGATCTTTGCAGAGGGAGGAAGGTGTGGTCAGAGAAAGGTGAGAGAGAAAGAAAGGAGCACATGGAAAAGCACAAGGAGAGTATTTCTCCAAAGTCACTGACTTGTAAAAAGAGAGGAGGTATATTTCATGAGTTCTTCCAAGCAGTGGAGATCAGAGCCTGAAGTTTTAAAGGTCAGCAGGCTTGGCTGGAATAGAGTCTGGAGGGCACTGCACTGCTCCTGGAGAGATGGCAGGCAAAAAACCTGAGGGCAGACAGTGTAGAAACAACGATCTGAAGAGCATCTGGGGTACAGAGTGGGGAGATCACACTTCCCAGAGCACTTTCCTGAGAGGCAGCATTCACAGAGACACATCTCTGGGAACAATGGAGCTTGCCAACACCATTTCCTTCCCCTGCCCCTCAGCATACATACAGAGCTAACTGCGGGAAACAGCATAGCACCCACACTGGCTGCTTAACTTACTTACATTAAGCCCTACCCCACTGGGCTCTAGTGGAACTGCCCTTCTCAGTCACACTTGCCTCAGTCCCAGTGCAGCAGGACCCTGTCCCAGAAGACCAGGATTAACCCCCATCCATACCATGTCTCCAAACCATAAAGTTTTGCAGGGCCTCGGTTATGGTGGAGATGGTGACAAGTCTCATTTCACAAGCAGACCAGAGCACACCTAGCAAAAACTTGTCACATTCAGGCCAGGGACCAAACACTGACCACAGCAGGCAAGGAAAGCCCCTATAAATGACTGGCCTGAAAGACAGAGCAGCCAGAACACAAAAGCAGAGCACACATAGGAAACACTCCTTGACAAGTCCCTTCCTGGGAAATACATGACCTCTTCTTTGTAAAGCCATTATTTTCAGGAAGATATATAACTGTCTTTTCTAACACTCAGAAGAAGGCAGAGCATAGATAGATAAAATGTGAAGACAGAGGAATTTATCCCAAATGAAAGAATAAGATAAGGCCATGGCCAGAGATCTTTGTGAAACAGACATAAAGAACACACCTGATGAAGAATTTAAAGCACCAATCATAAGGATACTCACTGGCCTTGAGAAAAGAAGACATCAGTAAGACCCTTACCACAGAGATAAAAGAATTTTAAAAGAATCAAAAGAGATAAAGAGTGTAATAAATGAAATTAGAACCATGCTTGATGCAATGACCAGCAGGCTGGAAGAAGCAGAGAAACAAATTAATGACCTAGAAGACAAAGTAATGATAAGCAATGAAGCTGAACAAACAAGAGAAAAGAATTATGCCACACAAGAACAGATTTAGGGAACTCAGTGACTCCACCAAACATAGTAACATTCATAGTATAGAAGTCCCAAAAGAAGAAGAGAGAAAAGGGGTCAGAATATTTACTTCAAGAAATAATAGCTAAGGGTCATCTGGATGTCTCACTCAGTTTAAAGTCTGCATTTGGCCCAGGTCATGATCTCAGGGTCCTGGGATCGAGCCCCCTATCAGGCTCCTTGCTCAGTGGGAAGCTTGTTTTTCCCTCTTCCTCTGCCTGCTGCTCCCCGATTGTTAGCGTGCGCTCTCGCTCTCTCTCTCTCTCTCTCTCTCGTCAAATAAATTAAAATCTTAAAAAGAAAGAGAGGAAGGAAGAAGGAAGGATAGTTGGATAGCTGAACACCTCCTTCATCTGGGAAAGGAAACAAACACCCAGCTCCAGGAGGCAAAGAGAACTCCGCTCAAAATCATTAACAGCAGGCTAACACCAAGAGATACTATAATTACATTTGTAAAGTACAGTGATTTAAAAAAAATGTCTTAAGGCAGCAAGACAAAAGGAGTCATAACTTACAAGGGAAAACCCCATAGGCTAGTTGGAGATTTCTCAACAGAAACTGAGCAAGTCAGAAGACAGTGACATGATCTATTCAAAGTGCTAAATGGGAAAAATCTGTAGCCAAGAATACTCTATCCAACAAGACTATTGTTCAGAATAGAAGGAGAGAGTTTCCCAGGCAAACAAAAACTAAAGGATTTCATGACCACTAAACCAGTCCTGCAAGAAGTATTAAAGGGGACTCTTTGAGTGGAAAGGAGAGACCAAAAATGACAGTAATAAAGGTAGGAAAAACAAAACCAGTATAAATGAATACTTCCCTAAAAATCTATCAAGGAACTCACATAAAAAGGATATAAATATAATAACATATACCTAAAACATGGGGAGGAGAAGAAGAAAAAATTAGTTCAAACTTGAATGACAATCAACTTAATACAGACTGATATTTGGGAGTGCCTCTGTGGCCCAGTTGGTTGTGTGTCCAACTCTTATTTCAGCTCAGGTTGTGATCTCAGGGTCATGAGAGGGAGGCCTACATCAGGCTCCATGCTCAGCGGGGAGTCTGCTTGAGATTCTCTCTCTCCCTCACCCTCTGCCCCTAGCCCTCATGCTCACAATCTCTCTCTAAAATAAATAAATAGGGCGCCTAGGTGGCTCAGTGGGTTAAGCCGCTGCCTTCGGCTCAGGTCATGATCTCAGGGTCCTGGGATGTCCCGCATCGGGCTCTCTGCTCAGCAGGGAGCCTGCTTCCTCCTCTCTCTCTCTCTGCCTGCCTCTCTGCCTACTTGTGATCTCTCTCTCTCTCTCTCTCTCTCTCTGTCAAATAAATAAATAAATAATCCTTTAAAAAATTAAAATTAAAATTAAAAAATAAAATAAATAAATACATCTTTTAAGTCTACACACACACACACATCACATACATACATATATACTGATATTTGCAGAAGAGGTTATATACAAACCCAATGGTAACCATATCAAAAGCCACTAATAAACTTGCAAAAAATAAAGAGAAAGAAATCCAAATACATCACTATAGCAGATCAGCAAAACATGAAAAAGACAAGACAAAATCAGAGGAAATCTCGAGGAACAACCACAAAACAAGTAATAATTACATACCTATCAATAACTACTCTGAATGTAAATAGATTATATGTTCCAATCAAAAGAGAGTGTCAGAGTGGATTAAAAAAACAACAGCCAAAGAGACTCATTTCTTTTAGATTTTTTAAAAAATTTATTTATTTGACAGAGAGAGATCACAGATAGGCAGAAGCAGGCAGAGAGAGAGGGTGAAGCAGGTTCCCTGCTGAGCAGAGAGCCCAATGTGGGGCTCAATCCCAGGACCCTGAGATCATGACCTGAGCCGAAGGCAGAGGCTTAACCCACTGAGCCACCCAGGTACCCCTACTTTAGTTTTTCAAAGATTTTATTTATTTATTTTACAGAAAGATAGCAAGAGAGAGAACACAAGCAGGGTAAGTGGGGAAAGGGCAGGGAGCCTGATTCAGGGCTCGATTCCAAGACCCTGGGATCATGACCCAAGCCAAAAGCAGACGCTCAACAACTGAGCTATCCAGGAGCCATGAGATTCTTTTTAGGCCTAAAGACACATCCAGATTGAAAGTGAAGGGGAGATAGAGAAACAATTACCACACAAATGGGTGTCAAAAGGAAGCTGAATACCAATACTTTATCAGACAAGCTAGACTTCAAGGACTGATAAAAGAGACAAAGAAGCATACTATATAATAATAAAGGTGACAATTCAACAAGATATAACAACTGTAAGAATTTATGTACCCAACATGGGAGCACACAAATATAAAGAACAATTAGTAACAAACATAAAGGAAATAATTGATAGTAACAAAATAATAGGGAATTTTAATGCCCCACTTACATGAACAGACAGCTCATCTTAGCAGAAAATCAATAAGGAGGCATGGCATTGAATAACACACTGGACCAGCTGGACTTATCAGATCTATTCAGAACATTCCATCCTAAGACAGCAGAACATTCTTTTCAAGTGCACATGGAACATTCTCCAGAACAGAACATGTACTAGGTCACAAAACAGGCCTCAATAAATACAAAATGACTGAAGTTATACTATGCACCTTTTCTAACCACAACACTATGAAATAAGAAGTCAAACTCAAGAAAGTCTGGAAAGATCACAAAGACATGGAGGTTAAACAACATGCCACTACAATGAATGAGTCAACTAAGAAATCAAAGAAGAGGGGCGCCTGGGTGGCTCAGTGGGTTAAAGCCTCTGCCTTCGGCTCAGGTCATGATCCCAGAGTCCTGGGATCGATCCCCGCATCGGGCTCTCTGCTCAGCAGGGAGCTTGCTTCCTCCTCTCTCTCTCTCTCTCCCCCCGCCTGCCTCTGCCTACTTGTGATCTCTCTCTATCAAATAAATAAATAAAATCTTAAAAAAAAAAAAAAGAAATCAAAGAAGATATTAAAAAGCACATGGAAACAAATGAAAATGAAAACACAATGGTCCAAAACCTCTGGGATGCAGCAAAAACAGTTCTAAGAGTAAAGTTTATCACAATACAGGCCTATCTCAAGAAGCAAAAGAAACTTCAAATAAACAACCTAAACTTACACCTAAAGGAACTAGAAAAAGACCAATAAACAAAGCCTATGGCGGGCAAAAGGAAGGAAATAATAAAGCTTAGAGCAGAAATAGAAACTTAAAAAATATATATAGAAACTTAAAAAAAAAAAACAGGTCAGTGAAACTAGGAAGAGCTGATTCTTTGAAAAAATTGATAAAATTGATAAACCCCTAGCCAGACTTATCAAAAAGAAAAGAGAAAGGACCCAAATAAATAAAATCACAAATGAGAGAGGAGAAATACAACATCACAAAAATACAAACAATTATACAGGAGTATTACTGAAAACTATATGCCAACAAATTGGACAACCTAGAAGAAATGAATAAATTTCAGGATTTTAAATTATCAAAACTGAAACAGGAAGAAACAGGAAATTTGAGCAGACCAACTACCGGCAAAGAAACTGAACCAGTAATCAAAAATCTCCCAACAAACAAAAGTCCAGGACCAGACGGCTTCACAGGGGAATTCTACCAAATATTTAAAGAAGAATTAATACGTATTCTTCTCAAACTATTCCAAAAAACACCACACTTTACCTTCTTCTGAAGAACATTAACCTTCCTCTCTTTCACATCCAGCATGTCCTTGAGGTCATGTATCTCTCCAGCTTGTGTCCCCTTCTCCTCAGCCATATCCTGAATTTGTTTTGTCTTCTTATTCAACATAGTCTCCTTCTCTTCCAAACGCAATCGGAGAGCATCCACCTAAGAATGTGACATTTTTTACAATTGATTAAACGAAAAGAAAGGAACGTAATTCTTCCAAATACTTGTGTATAGTTGCCCAAATGATATTTATATAGTAAACTTTCATTAGAATGATAAAATGCCACTCTAAATATAAATATAGCTATTTAGAAATTAAATCCTAAAACCTATGAGCACTTTTGTAATAAAAATAAAATTTACATTAGTTAAATATACCATGATACCAGGATAAATAGATCTGAATCAAGAGACAAAACTGAGAACTGTCATAAAGAAATTGAGTTTTGCCACTTCTACTGGAGGCTTTAAACAGATTCCCAGGCCCAGCCACCTGAGTTCTGATTCAGTGGGTTTGGGGCTCAGGAATTAGTTTTTCTAACAAGTTCCCAGTGATGCTACACTGATTTAGAAAATCTAAAATTAGAAAGAAAACCATAAACATCATCAAGCATGACACTCGCTGTATCACATAATAGAAACTAGAGGTAGAATACGATGCTTTTGAGACCAACAATCCCATAATGCACTGTGACATCATGCAAAGGAAAGCAAAGGTCCACTTTCAGGCTCATAGACTAGTTAGCTAAAGTCTGGCATCAGTAAACTCTATCCCCCAGTTTAATAACAGCTTTGACTAAATAGAATGTTTAAATAATTAGAAATCTAATGAAATCAAGTAAGTCTAATGACAGTACTTATTTTTAAATCCATTCGAAGCAAATTTCATTAAGCATACTCATACATCAAATTTATTTTGGGTTTTTGTTTTTGGGTTTGTTTGGGTTTTTTTTGCTTTTCCACTAAGGATTTACAATTCAGCAAACAGTTATACAATTATAACAAAACAGAGAGGTGGATTTCTTTCATCTTAAGACAGTGTTTTTCAACAGAAATATAATGTGAGTCATATATAAACCACATATGAAATTTTAAACTTTCTAGGAGCTCTATTACAAAATAAGAAAGAAACAGATACAATTTTAATAATACAACTTATTTAATCTATCTAAAATATTATCATTTCAAACCCATAATCCATATTAAAAATAATCAATTAACTATTTTATTTTATATTCTTTGTTTCATACTAAGTCCTAAAAGTCCAATGCATATTTTAATTTTTATATTTATATCATATCTCAATTTGGATTACTATATTTCAAGTGCTCCATAGTCACATATGGCTGGTGGCTGTAACACTGAAAGTGCAAATCTAAGATACAAGTATATTTCTATAAAACATCCTTAATCTTGAACTTGTCCTATATTATTTTTCCTGGCTGTCCGTAGATTAACCAACCCACAAAGAAAAAACCGGTAACATGGGTAATGACTCATATTTAGAGCACACCAAAACTCTCAGGGAAAATCTAATATTACATCTAAGCTGTAAGACGTCTTAGAACCAATACCGTGTGTATGGTAGTACTCACTGCTAAGTACTATGCAAAATTGTCCTACAAGACTAGTCTCATTTGAGACTCTATAGTTAAATCATTATGTACTTACAGATTATCTTGGACTATGCTGGAAAGGGAAAACATGTAAATAAACCAAGTTTCATTCTGCTAAACTACACTTCTATCAACCATTTCAATACCACTCGTCCCACCAAACCAGATACTGGGGAAGTAATCTTTGTAAGTTCCATTTATAATGCTTCACCACAAGTTCTACCATGCTCCCTCAATAAATACTTTCCACTTCTGACTTTCCTCTATTCTAATAAATGATATATGGTAACCTTGTTATATTCTGGAAAGGCCCACCTAAAAATTTCCAAACATTTAAATTCTTATTTCTGAAACCACCATTTTCTTTCTTCTATACCTACTAAAACTACTCTTCGTGCATAGCATTACCTCTCATCTCTCATGTCTTTTTCATCATTCATCCCTATTCTGGTTTGTCTTTTCTCCCAGCCTCAGCAATCCTTTCCAACACAGTGTCTTATCATCTCCCTTCTATTTTAGTCATACTTATTTTATAAATCTTTACTTCTAAATTAAATGGTTTTCTTCATTCTACCCTTAGATTTCTGAACCTTTCTGCATATAGTCACGTATATGCTTGCCAACGCTATATATAGTATATTAAAAATCCTCCCAATTCTGTCTTCAAGCATTGTATCTTCTTCACTTGCATTCTCCCTGTGGACAACTGCACTTTCCCATGGCAACCTGGGAAACTGAGACTTAGGAAAGACAGATAAAAATAAGCAACAGAGTAGGAATTTAAGATTAACTGGTCTGTCTCCAGATCCTACAATCTCAGCGACTAATTACATACTACCCCACAAAGAGCTAGACAAAAAAAAGTAAATATGATTTCATATATATATGAAATTCTAGAAAATATACACTAATTACAGTAATAGAAAAGAATAGTAATCAATCAAGGGTTGCCTGGGAAGAGGGAGAAGGGGAAAGTAGTGAAGAATATCAGGGAAAAGCAAAAGATAAGGATTACAAAAAGGCACAAGAAAATATATGGGGGGCATGTTCATTATCTTAACCGTGGTACTGGAAGAAAATACTTTTAGGACACAGAGGCATGTAAGGTTTCATGTTTAAAGAAACAGAAAAGATGTATCGTAAGAAAAAATAGTGGTAAATCCAACTCTGTTATAATTTAAAACTTTGCATCATGATACCATTTCATGGTGTTTGTGTTATTTTTTTATCTATATTTCATGTGCCTAAAACAGGTCTTAATAGCAATAATATTAAAGAAAATAGATGAATATTTACACTTGCTTTAAAAATGTAAATATTTTATAAACTGACAAAATTAAGTAAGATCCAATACTGAACTTCAATTTTTTAAATTTATGACCATTTACAATCCCTCAAAAATATTTAAATATCTAGGTATAACAAAATATGTAAAGTATCTATATGCTGACAATTACAACTAATAAAAAAGACCTGTCTAAATGTGTTCTTTCCTTGAATACCTTATGAAATACATGTCAAGATAGCTAGCCTACTTAAAATTTTCCTCAGGGACATGGAAAAAGAAAAGATAAAGTAATAAAAGATAAAAGTAATAAAGTAATAATAAATGTTTTGCTGACAAACAGGAGAACTAAAATAAATCAAGCCCAGTGAATCCACGAGATGTTACCACTAAAAATGTCCAGTTTGGGTGCCTAAATTCAGCACTAAAGATCTCACAGCAAGAATTAAAATCTAGTGCAAAACAAAGATGAATGATGTGATTTCCACAGAGTTCCCCAATAGCCCTTTCTAAAGTGCATGATGACAAAAGTCTTTACATTTCCTTGGTTTTTCTTCACCAACCTATTAAAATCAGAAACACTCTACCATGCAAAGAAGCAAAAAGGTCCACAAGACAAATGTCAGAACTGAATACAGATTCAATTTGGAGAAAAGGACTGCTACCACAGAACAAGGACTTTTGTGGAATATGAAATTCAACAACCAGCCTACTTAAGATGCCAAAAGAGCCAACTGACCCTTATCCATTTGGCATTCAGGCACAGCTCAACTGGCCTGCGTGGCTACTAATCCTATTTGACAGTATCAGATTTGGTTCCTGTTAGCTGAATCCATTACAGGGCATCAGTCACGGTTATTCAAGAGGGTGCTTACTGAACCCACTGACTCTTCTGCACAGTTAAAGAGGTCAAAGTCTTAGCAAAGTATACATGTCAAAAACTTTAAAAATAAAAAAATCCTATGCTAAATCATTTGTGCCTAACTTCTACATTCTAATTTGTATTCTGTATACTGTATATCTTACTTCTAACGTATCTACCACATATCCCAATAACCTCAAGCAAAAACCAAACTAACTCACCAAAAAACACTTCACACAATATTCCCAAAGTGCATTATTAAATTATTTTTATAAAGACAAAAAGCCCAGACATTTAAACTTATAGGTAAGTCTTAAATGCCTAATTTCCTTGTCTCTCAGTTCTTCTCTGCATTAATTTCAAAAAATGAAATGTTTTCCATCTGTGGGTAAGGAATCAGAATAGAGCAGGAATACATCCCTGAGCATTTCCAAATGTTTCTCATTCTGATAGCACTAAAGTCCCATAGAACAATAACTGTAAGACCTCTTGTTGCTGCTTCTTTACCAAGAGTACCTAGATGCCCTAGCTGCATGTTTACATTAGATCCCTCACTCAGTAAAGTGACCTGTAAATGTGCCAGTGCTAACCAGTCATAAATACCTGCATGCCATTTTGAGGGAATGTCAGGTATGAGACCCACAGGAATTGGTGAGTGAAAAAGGCCAAAAATGAAAACTCTTGTTTTCATCTTACATCTTACATCTTCAGTGTAAGAGTAGCTGGGAATTCAGTCTTTCACATAAAAAAAAAATCTCATATCACAAATATTAGGTACAGAAATTACTCAAGTCCATACTCTAATTACTAAGTGATTTTTTCTTTACTAGTTATTTAATCCATACTCTCTTTCTTGGTCTGCTTTTTTTTTTTTTGTACAATACAGAATTTAAATGTGCTGGTCTGGAGATCTAAGATAAAAATAACCACAAAACCCACTCTGCTACTACTACTAGATTAATTGCTCTGAATTCTACACTGATCTTTTTGGTCAGTAGTGAGCTAAGTTCATAGCACAATTTTGCGTGGGGTCCATATTTTGCAAACCACAAAAAAAATATTCAGGAAAGCCCCTCAGAGACTAGCAGGACACACAGTCATCACCCTAATACCATACCTGGCAGGAGGAATAAGACCTTGTTTATTCAATTCAAATGCATGGAAGAACAGCATCCACCTACCTTGCCAAGAGTCAAGGTCTGTGGCAAGCAGGTTATGCCAACTTCAACAAAAACAGAAGTTTTTCTCTGTAAGATTTTTCTACCAATGGACATGAGCAGAAAAATGGCTACCTTGCTCTTATGGCCTCTCACTTCTGAGCACAAAACTATTATTTATCTTAAGTTATCTTAATCTTCTTTCATTTTACATCAATAAATACATCTATCTAAATACACATGAGCACTAAGAATTGCATGGATACCATGGCTTATTTCCTATAACTCCTAACTTGGCTTTGCCAGTATGTTTCACTCCTCTTTAAATCTCTGACCCCACTGGATCAGTTTTCTTCACTGGATCCTCTATCATTTTCCCCTCCTCATGTCTTACTTTAGTAACTTCCTCTGCAGAAACCAATTCAATCCTAGGCTTTAACCACCACCTCCATAATAACAACTTCCTCATCTTTATTCCCAACCCCAACAGTACAAAAACCTTGAGGTTCTAACAAAATAATCTTCCTAATCCAGATCTTCCACTGAATATTTAGTTTAGAATAAGATTTTTAAAGAACCTTTTCTTTTAAAGAACCTTTAAATATCACCTAATGTGGTCCAACATAAATGTAAGTTAAATCTTTTGGTATTTATTATATTACTTTCTGTATTTTTTTCCTATATTTGGCATTATTTCATAAAATTTTAAAAAATTAATAATCTAAACAAATTTTGTTTTTTTAAAAGGTTTCATTTGACAGAAAGAGAGACACAGCAAGAAAGGGACATAGGAAGCATGGGAAGTGGGAAGAAAGAGACCTGCTTCTCCCTGCTGAGCAGCGAGCCCAATGCAGGATTCTATCCCAGGACCCTGAGATCATGACCTGAGCCAAAGGCAGATGCTTAACAACTGAGCCACCCAGGTGCCCCTAAACTCCTCATTTTAAAAGTGATGAAATCAACGCCCAAACTGAGTGATTTGCCCAAGATCACTAAGTATAATTTCCTATCACCATATTTCTCATTGTTCTCCTCTAGAAAAGAGGCTGAATGAAGAGCATTGGGCCATGGGATTGACAACATCCACAAGTAAACCTTTTTAAAAGGCTATTTTGACAAACTGCACTGAGCTCTGTTTGAAGCTTCCTACCTGACAAAAAGTTGAAGAGCTCAGAAAAATATCAAAAAGGCCAGAGTTACAGATGTGCTATTCTACAGTACACAGTACAGTTTATCAGTACTTTGCACACCAAAAAAAAAAAAAAGAGGCTACAAATTTAGACTTCAAAACCAATGTCAATATTGTCTCCACCCACTTTACCCTGAAAATTCATAACCTTTGTAAAAATCATGTTGATTCATAAATAATCAAGTGTTTTAAAGACAACATAACAATGGTACAATGTATACAATAACAAACTGTATTCAGCTATGTAGTCACAGTAGAAACGTTATATTGATCTCTGCAAATCTGATAAAGCAAGACAGCCATCATAGTTCTTCGACCCCGACCCCTCTATGCCGACACATATGTAACACTTCCTTATTAAACCTTATAGCCCTCTCTGTGTGGAACCGTTCGAATCACAGAAAGAGACAATATCCTCCTTAGAAGGACCTTTAACAGTCACCTGATTCAATCTTTCATCTAAATCCCAGGTCTCTATATCCCCTTTAAACAGGCTTCTCTAGGGGTGTCTGGGTGGCTCAGTGGGTTAAAGCCTCTGCCTTCGGCTCAGGTCATGATCCCACAGTCCTGGGATCGAGCCCCAAATCAGGCTCTCTGCTCAGCAGGGAGCCTGCTGTCTCCTCTCTCTCTCTCTGCCTGCCTCTCTGCCTATTTGTAATCTCTGTCTGTCAAATAAATAAATAAATAAACAGGCTTCTCTAGTATTTGAAAACCTCTAGTAAAACCCAGGTACACAGTTCTTCTCTAGAGGCTGCCCATGCTCTGCTTTTACCAGGCATAAAAGGGATCTCTGATCTCGAAGTTTAAAAAAATATTTTTCTGTAATTTTATCGACTGGCCCAAGTTCAACCCCTCAAGCTAGATGTTCTTCCACATAACAGCCATTCACATACATGCATCTATCATGTACTCCCAAAAGCATTTCTTTTCCAAGCTACCCTTCAACTATTCCTTAATATGCCATGGTTTCAGACTCTGCGTCTAAACATGCTTAAATATACCAAAGCCCTTTAAATCATTATACCCAGAATTCAATATGTTATGGCTGATTACCTCACCCTTACACTTACAAAACAACTGAAGATTGCATATGTTTTTTTGTTTTTGAGGGGGTATTCTGGCAGCCACTATACAGATACTGAAGAATTACTGAAGTAGACTGTTTTGCTTTTGTCAGATTTTATGGGTTTGGTTGGGATTCTTTTGTTTACTGGCTAGTTGTTTTGTTTTTTTTTTTAAGATTTATTTAACTATTTATTTGAAAGAGAAGATGACATACACAGTAGTGGGGGGAGGAGCAGAGAAAGGAGACAAGCAGATTCCCTACAGAGCAGGAAGCCCGCCTCCCACCTTGATCCCACCCTGAGATCATACCTCAACCAACTGAGCCACCCAGGCACCTCTACTGGCTAGCTTTTTTTGGAGAAAGGGAGGGAGAGAACCCTAAAGATTTTTACAGTTATCCTATTAAATTTTTTATACTGCTTGGTTTAGACATTACTCTGCTCTTTAAAGATCTTTCAGAATGCTAAATTTCTTATCTAACATACACATTAACCCCCATATTTTTTCCATCCAATTCATTAATAAAAATATTTAACGAGGAGGAGTCAAGTTTAGAGAATACATAATACCACCAGAAACTTTAACATAGGTTACCATACATCATTAAACACCATATTTGGGGAAAAGTCATTTTATAGTTATGAAAAAACCTATAGTTATGAAGAAACCTAATTATCACCTTAACTAGCTTACATTTCTCCATCTTACTTACACTGCCTTGCCAGTGCCTTGAAGAGGTAAAGGTCTACTATATCTCTCATAAATTCCCGATCTTCCAAAACTAGAAATACTGCCAAAGAATAATATAAAATTAGCCCTAGATGACCTAGTTTTAATGCTGACTTTTAGCGATCACCATTTCCAATTCAAGGCCCTCCAACAATTCTACCCTAAAATAGCACTTAGGAAAAAAATTAGGTGCAGAGATGTGGGAATCTTCTTTGCTCTCCTGTTTGAAAAACAAAGTGACATTTGCTCAAAGCCATCTCAAAAACTGCTCTCATCTTCATGATTCCTAAATGATCAATAACAGATTAGTAATTTTATTTTCATCTGGCCCTAACCAAAAAACAAAACATTTTATAGAACTTCAGAGATTAAGGAAACTTAAAATGTAGACTCTAATTCAATAATTCTAAAGTATGACTCAAGATTTTGTTTCCACATTTAATGCAAACCCTATCAAAATACCACCAGCATGGGGCGCCTGGGTGGCTCAGTGGGTTAAAGCTTCTGCCTTCAACTCAGGTCATGATCTCAGGGTCCTGGGATCCAGCCGCACATCGGGCTCTCTGCTCAGTGGGGAGCCTGCTTCCTCCTCTCTCTCTGCCTGCCTCTCTGCCTACCTGTGATCTGTCTGTCAAATAAATAAACAAAATCTTAAAAAAAAAAAAATAATAACACCAGCATTTTTCACAAAGCCAGAACCATCATAAAATTTGTATGAGATCACAAAAGAACCCAAGTAGCCAAAGCAATCCTGAAAACGAAAAACAAAACGAGAGGCACCACAATTTCAGATTTCAAGCTATGTTACAAAGCTGTGATTATCAAGAAAGTATGATCATGGCACAAAAACACACATAGATCAATGAAGAGAATAGAAAATCCAGAAATGGACCCACAACCATATGGTCAACTAAATCACAAAGCAGTAAAGAATATCTGATGGAAAAAAAAGTGTCTTCAACGAATGGTGAGGAAAAATTGGACAGCAACATGCAGAAGAATAAAACTGGACCACTTTCTTAGACCACACACAAAAATAAATTCAAAATGGAGGAAAGACCTAAATGTGAGATAAAAATATTCAAAATCCTAGAGGACAACACAGGCAGAACCTGTTTGACCTCAGTCATAGCAATTTCTTACTAGATACACACATTGCCAGAGGCAAGGGAAACAAAAGCAAAAATGAACTACTGGGACTTCATCAAGATAAAAAATGTCTACACAGTGAAGGAAATGATCAACAAAACTAAAAGGCAGCCTACAGAATGAGAGAAGATACTTACAAATAACATATCTAATAAAGAGCATCTACAATCTAAAAGGAACTTTTCAAGCTCAACACCCAAAAATCAAATAATCCAGTTAAGAAGTGGGCATAGTCTACCACCATACCACCCTGAACGCACCCGATCTCGTCTGATCTCGGAAGCTAAGCAGGGTCGGGCCTGGTTAGTACTTGGATGGGAGAAGTGGGCATAAAGGGCGCCTGGGTGGCTCAGTGGGTTAAGCCACTGCCTTCGGCTCGGGTCATGATCTCGGGGTCTGGGATCGAGTCTCACATTGGGCTCTCTGCTCAGCAGGGAGCCTGCTTCCCTCTATCTCCCTCTCTGCCTGCCTCTCCGTCTGCTTGATATCTCTCTGTCAAATAAATAAATAAAATCTTAAAAAAAAAAAAAAAAGAAGTGGACGTAAGACACGAATAGCCACTTTTCCAAAGAAGACACCCACATGACTAACAGACATATGAAGAGATGCTCCACATCACTTGGCATCAGGGAAATACAAATCAAAAAGACATGACAGGGAGCCTGGGTGGCTCAGTCAGTTAAGTGTCTGCCTTCGGCTCAGGTCATGATCCCAGGGTCCTGGGATCAACCCCCACGGCACGCTTTCTACTAAGCAGGAGGCCTGCATCTCCTTATCCCTCTGCCTGCCTCTCCCCCTGCTTATGCCTGCTCTCCTTCTCTCTCTGTCAAATAAAGTATTAAAAAAAAAAAAAAAAGACAATGAGGTATCACCTCACGCCTATCAGAATGGTTAAAATTAACAACACAAGAAACAACAGATGCTGGCAAGGATGCAGAGAAAGGGAACCTTCTTGCACTGTTGATGGGAATGCAAACTGGTACAGCTACTCTGGAGAAGAATATGGAGGTTCCTCAAAAAGTTAAAAATAGAACTATCCCCCAATCCAACTACTGCACAACTAGATACTTACCCAAAAGATACAAAGATACAGCTTCAAAGGGGTACAGTCACCCTGATATTTATAGCAGCATTACCAACAATAGCCAAACTATGGAGAGAGCCCAAATGTCCATCAACTGATGAATAAAAATGATGCAGTGCACACACACACATACACAGAGGGAGAGAATATTAAAGCCATGAAAAAGAAAGATATTTTGCCATTTGCAATGATTGGGATGGAGCTAGAGTGTATTACGCTAAGCAAAGTAAGTCAGTCAGAGAAAGAAAAATACAATACAATTTCCACATACATGGAATTTAAGAAACAAAACCAATGAACATATAGGAAGGGGGAAAGAAAGAAAAAAGGAACAAAAAAAGAGAAAAGAGACGAAAACCGTAAGAGACTCTTAATGACAGAGAACAAATAGAAGGTTGATGGAGGGATGTGGGTGGAGGATGGGCTAGTTGGGTGACGGGTAATAAGGAGGGCACTTATTGTGATGAGCACTGGGTGTTATATGTAAGTGATTAATCACTAAATTCCATTCCTGAAACCAATAATGCATGTACATTAATGAATTAGAATGTAAATAAAAATAAAAAGATGTTGTTTCAAGTTCTTAAGTGAAGGGAGGCCGCTGGTCTTTGAATCACACTTCGAATAGGTCTCTTGAATGTTTTCTTATAATTTCTCTTTTCACACATCTTGGGCCCTCACTTTCATTTTTCCACCACTAAAATACACAGCCTACTCCTTTTAGTTCTATGATAGAAAAGACAACAGCAATCTAGATGCAGAATTTCACCTGCTATATCATTTAACAACTCTATACCAAGAACCAGAAGCAAATGACAAGCTCAACCTTTTATGATCTTCCTCCGAAAGTCTTCTCTTTTATTGGATAACATCAATTATTTTGAAATTTTGTTATTTTTTTTAAAGATTTTATTTATTTATTTGACAGAGAGAGATCACAAGTAGGCAGAGAGGCAGGCAGGGAGAGGAGGAAGCAGGCTCTCTGCCAAGCAGAGAGCCCCATGCAGGGTTCAATCCCAGGACCCTGAGATCATGACCTAAGCCGAAGGCAGAGGCTTTAACCCACTGAGTCACCCAGGCACCACTGAAGTTTTGATATTAATGGTATTGTTGTTATATGGCCTATGCCAAATTCTTACATTGATATTTGATTTTCTTTTCCTGTCACATTAATCTCCCTTTTCTACTACTCTCTCTTGAATCTCACTCCTTCTTTGTAGAACAATTTTGTTTTCAGCAGTTCTTTATATGTGATCCATAGGTAGTAAACTATCAGTTTGTGTTAGTCTGAAAAAAAAAGTCTTTATTCTACCTCCACTGATGAATAATAGTTTCACTGGATTCAATTATGTGTTGCCAAAGTTTTTCACTAAATTTGAAGATTCTACTCTACAATATTCTCTCTTGCTCCTGTTGTTGCTCTTAGAAGGCCTGCTGCTGGCCTGTTAATCCTTTGTAGGTACACTATCTTTCCTCTCTGGTGGTTTTTAAAATCAGTTTATCTGTGATTTATGGTGGTTGTGGATATCTTCCTGCTCAAGAATTATTTGCTCCTAAATTGAAGGTCCATTCCTATCATGTAATCAGAAATACTCTCAGTAATTACATCTTCTAAAATTGCCTCCCATTCCCTCTAGCCTCCCCTTTTGAAACTCCCATATATATGTTAGATTTCTATTTCAACACACTTCTCTTTAATTCCTATCTCTTAACATGCCTTATTGCTTTTTGGATATAACTTCTCAGATGTATCTTTCAATTCATGAACTCTTCCTATAGCATTCTCTCATCTGCAGTTAAACCACTATACTATTCTTTCACTTTAGTTATTAGGTATTTCGTACCTAAAACACTTTTTTGGGGGGCCTGGGTAGCTCAGTGGGTTAAAGCCTCTGCCTTCAGCTTAGGTTATGATCGCAGGGTCCTGGGATTGAGCCCTGCATGGGCCCCTCTCTGTTCGGCAGGGAACCTGCTTCATCTTCTTTCTGCCTGCCTCTCTGCCTGCTTCTGATCTCTGTCAAATAAATAAACAAAATCTTTAAAAAAAAAAAAAAAGTTTAAAACACTTTTTTGTTCCTTAACAACCTGCCTGGTATTATTTGTAGTGTTTTTTCCTTTGCTCATATTTTAAATCCTTCCTTCATATATTTGATACTGGAGTATTTACTGAGCCCTAAAAGTACATGCATTAATTCATTTTACTCTTAAAATACTCTAGAAGGTAATGTTATTATTCTTCTCATAAATAGGGACATTAAAGCACAAAAAGTATAAACTTACATAACAAGTAAATGGCAAAGCCAAGACTAAAAGACACTGAACAACTAGAGCTAGTGCTACCTTTATTACATTGGCTCAGGTTTTCCTCTCAACAGTCCTCAAACAACAGCCCAAGAAGCTGTATCTTCTCCATTCTAAAGAGTGCGCCTATGCTTACTACTCCATCCATTATTTTAATCATTTCATTTATGGTCTCATTCTATTACCCAATGTTCCTAAGGGTCTAATCACTCTATTTGTTCTTACTTCTGATATTGGTTTGGGGTAGATTAAATTCCACAGGTAATTAAGTAATTTGGGATTGCAAATTCATTTAAGCAGAGCTCTCATCTATGGGATTCTGTATGAACTAGGCTAAAATCAGTGTTAACAGCAGCTGTGCAGGGACACCTGGGTGGCTCAGTGGGTTAAAGCCTCTGCCTTCGGCTCAGGTCAGATCCCAGGGTCCTCGGTTCGACCCCCGCATCGGGCTCTCTCCTCAGTGGGGAGCCTGCTTCCCCCACTCTCTCTGCCTGCCTCTCTGCCTACTTGTGATCTCTCTCTCTGTGTCAAATAAATAAACAAAAGCTTAAAAAAAAAAAAAAACCCCAGCAGATGTGCATATACAAACTCAAAGCTTATGAGAAGATACCTTTCTTCTGACCCTAAGACCAGGTAAGTTAGTTTCTCACATTGTCAACTAATAGTGTAGAAGGAATATTTTCTAGTCCACTTATTCCCAGGAAAGTCCTGGATTTACACAGGAGTATCAGTTTCAAAACTCTACCCCATTTAGGGCCAAGGTCTGCTATCAACATGTCACCATTAAAATCTAAGTCCCTCAGTTACCAAAAAGAATAACCCTTTATAACATCCGTAGTTTAGAATCTTGCTGACAGATGCATAGTGTTGGAAGGGATGGGGAAAAACAGGGACATCTGCCCTGCCAGAGAGATCTGCCAAAACAACTCTGAGAATCAATGTGGTACATACACCATAACCAACACACCTCACGGTAGTTACATAGTCAGAATTAATGCTTTCAAACGCCTATCAACTTGAAGAAAGAACTAAATTACTCATAATCCTCAATTCACTTAGTTCTATTGTTGTCTTATTTTATTATTTTTCCATCCACATCCAATATCCACTCCTCATTCAATACACATCCATTCTGTGTGTGATGTTACTAAATGTGCATATAACTTAGAAATATAGAGGTTTATTTTTATAGAAATAAGCCTTATTTATATAGAAATATAGAGGCTTATTTTTAAGCCTCTTTAAATTTAAAAATATGTACGTATTTTTAATTTATATGAATGCTTTATACCTCATTCTCTTTATACCTCATGCTCTTATTTTTTTAAAAAATATGTATCTGTGGCCCTATGAATACTTCTAGATCATTGCTTTTGACTTTTACATGGTATATATCCACTGTATTTTACTTATCGAACCCCTCCAGTAAAAAACCATTTGGACTGCCTTCAATCCCCTGTGCTATAGTGAACAACCATTTTTTTTTTTTTTTAAGATTTTCTTGACTTATTTGACTGAGAGAGACACAGCAAAAGAGAAAACACAGCAGGGAGAGTGGAAGGGGGAGAAGCAGGCTTCCCACTGAGCAGGGAGCCTGATGCGGGGCTTGATTCCAGCACCCTGCGATCATGACCTGAGCCAAGGGCAGACATTTAAATAAAGGAATGATCCACCCAGGTGCCCCTATAGTGAACATCCTTATACATGTCCTCCTGTAGACCAGTGGGAAATTTTCTCTAGGGAAACAATGGAAACAATGGAATGTAGCTTTTTGTCTCTGAAATTTATATTTCTTTGTTTACTTATGAGACTGAGGATCCCATGCTATATTTATTTGTTAACCACTTAGGTTTCCTTGTCTGTTACTTGTCTATTTAAATCCTCTCTCTCCTTACAGTCTCTTTTTCTTACAGACTTACAAGCATCCTTTTTTTATTCTGTATGTCAATCGTTGTTATTTTGGGAGGTGTGAAAATACCTTCTCCCAATCAGTCACACATCTGTTAACTTTGTCAGTAGTGTTCTTTCTTGAACAAAAATACTTAAATTTGATGGTGTCACTTAAGATTTCTCACCTAAGATACATTTTCATTGATTAGCTATATGGTTTAGCCTTTCACACTGGGGTCTTTAATCAATATGGAGTCCACTCTATCTGGCACCAAGTAGGTGGCCAATTTTATTCTCCATATAGCAAGCCAGTTTTCTAACACACACTTAATAAGCACTAGTTTATGATGCTCCCCTCTACATACATGTTTAAACTCTTTATTTATTTATTTATTTTTTCACTGCTCTATCTGCCCATTCCTGTACCAGTACTATACCATTCTGGGGTGCACTGACTGGTTTAGTTAGTTATATGGCTCTGAAGTACATTTTCAGATCTATTAGAGCAGATCTCCATTCTTTTCCTCTTTTTCTTCACATTAATGTTAAGATAGTTTTATTTGTCCATATAATTTTAAAAATTTTTCAACTGTTGTAAAATATACAAAACATAAAATTTGCCATCTTAACCATTTTTAAGTGTACTGAACTCAGTGACATTCACACTGTTGTGTATCCAATCTCCAGAACTCCCTTCATCTTGCAAAACAAAAACTGATCAATGAAAAAACAAAACAACAACAAAAAAACTCATTCCCCCCAAACTCATAGCAACCAACATTCTACTGACTTCTTTAGAACCTTCTGTAAGTGAAATGATAATATCTTTTTGTGACTCGCCCATGTAAAACTTAAGGTAAAATTAGTTTCTAAATATTTACTGCTGGGAACATTTCAATTGATGTATACACTAACTTAGGCAGAACTGATATCCTCACAGTATTAAATTATACCTCCTACTGATATCAACAGATCTCTCTGAATTTCTTTTCTTCATCCTCCTATAGAGTCTTGGGCTTTCTTGCTTTTTTTACTTTTTTGGAAAAACTTAAATGTAAAAATGATTATTTATCTTTGAATTTTTGATAAGCCATCTGAACATAGGATTTAGAAGGAGAAAGGGTTGAGACTGATTAGCAATTTAATTTTTATAATGATCATTATTCATATTTTCTATTATCTCTTGAACCTATTTTGTTACATTTTCCAGAAATGTATTTGTTCTATATTTTCAAGCTTATTAGAATATAATAATCTTTCATTATTTTTAAATTGTATGGTACTAGTAGTTACTTATCATTCTATAAGAGATGATCCTATCTGATTAGCTTTTTAAAACAACTAACAACTTATCTGATCCTCTAATGATTCCTGACTTAGTTTCTATTACCCTCCATCTTACTGTTTCTTTGGTTTTGGCTGTTGTTTTCTTCCTAGTCTCCTGGTTTGCATCCTTAGCTTATTTGCTTTCATTCTTTATTGCTTTCTGGTAAATATAACAAGACATTTCCCTCTAAACACTAGAGGATTAGTTATATCCCACATATTTTCTTTTACTTTCTATTCATTTCTGAGATCAAGACTTGGGATGAGATCAAAAAGCAAACACTTAACTGACTGAACCACCCAGGCACCCCTATTCTAGTCTCCCTTAACTCAAAGTAGATTTTCAATACTAATCCAAAAGATATGTGCGCCCCTATATTTATTGCAGCAGTATTCCCAACAGCCAAGATATGGAAGTAATGTAAGTGTCCATAAGTAGACAAAGAGATAAGGAAAACATGGTAGATATATAAATGAAATATTACACAGCCATAATAAAAGGATGAGATCATGGCATTTGAAACAACATTGATGGACCTAGAGAATACTATGCTTAGTGAAGTAAGTCAGACTAAGAAAGACAAATACCATATGATTCCACCCATGTCATCTAAAACAATGAACAACAACAACAAAAAGAAAAAAACAGAATTAGACCTATAAATACAGAGAACAAACTGATGGCTGCCAGAGGGCAGGGGAGGGGGGAGTTATGCAAATGAGATGAAAGAGAGTGGGAGGTACAGGCTTCCAGTTATGGCATAAATAAGTCACGGGAATAAATGAACAGCATTAGGAATACAGTGATATTGTAACAGCAATATAATAGGACAGATGGTAGCCATTCGTGTGGTGAACACAGAATAATGTATAAACTTGATAAATCACTATACCTGAAACTATTAATAAACACTGTGTATCAACTATACCCCGCCAAAAAAGTACTATATTTTCAGATTCCAGATTTATTTTAGTTTTATGTTGCAATTCTTCATTACTGATTTCTAATTTTGCTGCATTAGGGGTTAAAGAACACAGTTCATGAGACTTTAATTCTTGGGAATTTTGACATTTCCTATGTGGCCTAGTGGCTTTAACTATTGTAACTATTCAGTAAGTTCTTAAAATCAATGTATATTCTCTGTTTGTTAGTGCAGTATTCTACAGAATACCTATTTGAGCTTATTAATGTTACTGAAATTTTCTAAATTATTCTTTATTTTTGCTTCTTTGATCAAGTTCTAAAAGGAACATGTACTAACGACCAACTGCAACTGCTGATTTATCTGTTTCTCCCACTGTTGTTTTATACACTTAAAGGCAATACTCTTAGATGCATAAATGTCTACAATCATTGTATTTTCTTGATCTACTGTTCTTTTTATCAATATGTAGCATTCCTCTGTGTGCTTTATAACTTCTTTGCTCAGTCATTTAAGCCTATGACTCTTGATTTTGGCTCAGGTCACAATTTCAGGGTCATGAGATTGAGCCCCATGTGGGGCTCCACAGTCAGCATGGAGTCTGCCTGTCCCTCTTCCTCCGCTCCATACCTCCCCACCCTCGGCTCATACTCACTCTCTCTTTAAAAAAAAGAAAAAGACCATTTAATTCGTAGTATCTGGATGGCTCAGTCAGTTAAGTATCCAGATCTTGATCTCAGTTCAGGTCTTGATTTCTGGGTCATGAGTTCAAACCCCTTGTTGTACTCCACACTGGGCATAAAGCCTACTTTAGATAGATAGATGGATAGATAATTTAACTTATGTTAAAATAAATCTGATTCAGAAGACACATTTTCTTGATATACCTTTTATTTATAAAAAATTTTTCTGTTCTTTTATTTTTAATTCTACTATTTTTTGCCTTATGCTTAACTCTTATTGACAATATATTCTGCATCTTGTTTTTTAATCCAACTGAGGTCAGTATTTTAATCTAAGTTTAATATATTGCTTTTCCCATTATTCATACCATTTTGGTCAACATTTTTCATGGTGTCTACATACCTCTCATTTTCCCCCACCCTTTCCCCTATTCTTTTCTGTTCTCCACTAGATAAATTGAGAGTTTTATACTTAAGATTTGAAACTTCTACATTGTTTTATTCCCCTAGCATATTAACAGCCATACTTACACTTATATTTTCCTGTCATCTTCTTAAGCTTATCATTATCTGTATCTCTTCAAAAGAAGACACTGCCCCATCACCACTATGAACAGTGCCAACTCCACCATTTGTAGCTGAGGGACTGGTGGTGGTGGGCAGGAAGCCCCCAAATCTGAGAACCTCTAGTGTAATAATATATATCTCTACTCTGCCAACACTTTTTCTGAGGTGATCTTCTACTCAGGTATAGTAATGTGGAGGAAGAAGGGGACACTCAGAAGCTAATCAGTACCTCACCAATATTACACGACAGCACCTGCCTCACCACCACCCCATGACTCGTAACAGGCTAAGCACTGCTCAGAGTGGTGATGGAGCAATGATCCACCTAGAACAATAAGAGAGAAACAGTTACTGAAAAATAACCCAAACCACCTCATGATGCCAAATCCTCTTTTATACTGAACAGCTGTTTCACTCATACACATATATTCAGATTCCTCACAGGGAAGCATTACAGCATTATGACCAAGAACATAAGTTCTGGAGTTTCAACTGATCAAATTCTAAATCCCAGGTAATCACTCAACTACTCATGTAACCTCAATCTCTCCAAGCTTCAATGTGCCCATCTTCAAGATGTTACGACAATTTTTATTTCTTAAAGGTTACTGCAGGGATTAACTGAGAAAACGGAAGAAAGTATACATCCCTGCATGACACACAGAAAGCATCCAATGTCAGGTATTATCAAACATGTTTTATGAATTATGGAAAGACTAGATCTCTAAAATGCACTTCTGTCCTAAGGATGTATTTCTAATTCTAAATGTGTTGGGGAAGTCAAAACTCCAGCTTGAAGAGCACAGCATACTGGGGCACCACGTTGGGAATGCAAGTAGAAGGTGCATGGCAAACAACATGCAAGCTCCAGTGCCTAAACATCCTAGAGCCAGGGCAGGTCTTTCCTTTGTGCTGGATCAGCTATGAACGAAGAGCCACTTCCTATAAACTGCAGTAAGATAGAGATAATATTCACCTATAACGAACAGAATTCTAAAATCCAATGTCCTGAAGAAGAAAAAACTGTACTACTTTGAGGCAGTAAGGTGTAAGTAAGGTATCAATTATTTTAATTTATTGAGAAAAATCAGCTCTGCATAGTTTTAACTCAAACAGAAAATAAATTCACTGGTAGGTCCACAGTATGTCATCAAGACTCAGAAACAAGCCACTGGACATAAAACAGAAAATTTACTGAAAATATTATAACCAATATTGAAAGTCCTAGGGTACTACTGAAATTGGCCTCAAGTACCAACCAAAAGTCATATGCTAATTAAAAACTTCACATAATCACTCGGCATCAAGGAAATACAAATCAAAACCACAATGAGATATCACCTCACACCAGTCAGAATGGCTAAAATCAACAAGTCAGGAAATGACAGATGCTGGCGAGGATGCGGAGAAAGGGGAACCCTCCTACACTGTTGGTGGGAATGCAAGCTGGTGCAACCACTCTGGAAAACAGCATGGAGGTTCCTCAAAATGTTGAAAATAGAACTGCCCTATGACCCAGCAATTGCACTACTGGGTATTTACCCTAAAGATACAAACGTAGTGATCCAAAGGGGCACGTGCACCCAAATGTTTATAGCAGCAATGTCTACAATAGCCAAACTATGGAAAGAACCTAGATGTCCATCAACAGATGAATGGATAAAGAAGATGCGGTATATATAAAACAATGGAATACTATGCAGCCATCAAAGGAAAGGAAATCTTGCCATTTGCGACAACATGGATGGAACTAGAGCGTATCATGCTTAGCGAAATAAGTCAAGCGGAGAAAGACAACTATCATATGATCTCCCTGATATGAGGAAGTGGTGATGCAACATGGGGGCTGAAGTGGGTAGGAGAAGAATCCATGAAACAAGATGGGATAGGGAGGGAGACAAACCATAATTGACTCTTAATCTCACGAAACAAACTGTGGGTTGCTGGGGGGAGGGGGGTTGGGAGAAGGGGGGTAGGGTTATGGACATTGGGGAGGGTATGTGCTTTTGGGTAAATTGGAAGGGGAGGTGAACCATGAGAGACAATGGACTCTGAAAAACAATCTGAGGGGTTTGAAGTGGCGGGGGGGGGGGGGAGGGTGGGGTACCAGGTGGTGGGTATTATAGAGGGCACGGCTTGCATAGAGCACTGGGTGTGGTGAAAAAACAATGAATACTGTTTTTCTGAAGATAAATAAATTGGGGGAAAAAAAAAAACTTCACATAATTCCCCACAATGAAAGAAAAAAAAAAACTTATCTTGCCTAATAAATACCACTAATCTGAGGATCACATATACCAACAGAAATTTAAAAAATAAAAGGGCTTATAAACTATAAGGTAAGTAAAAAAAATTGAAACCTATTGATATTTAGAATTTCCCTCTCAATTCAGATGAGAGCTACATAATTAAACATCTATTCTAGACACAACCACTTTAGGAAGTCAGTCCTATTATTATCCCCATTTACAAATGAGGAAATGAAGGATTAAAGAGGTAAAGTAATTCATCCAAGATCACATAAGTAATAAACATAGATAGCTGCATTCAAATTAAGGTCGGACTCCAAAGCCCAAGCTTTTAACCTCTATGTTACTAAATGCAGACCACCTCCGTGAAGATCAACAGATTAAAAGGGATGTTCATGGGGCGCCTAGGCGGCTCAGTTGGTTAAATGGCTGCCTTGGGCTCAGGTCATGATTCCAGGGTCCTGGGATCGAGCCCCACATCAGGCTCCCTGCTTAGCAGAGAGCCTGCTTCTCTCTCTCTTCCTCTGCCTGCCGCTCTGCTTACTTGCGCTCTCTCTCTGTCAAATAAATAAATAAATCTTAAAAAAAAAAAAAAAAAAGGCGGGGGGGATGTTCATAAAATAAGAGCAATTCCAGAAATACTATATATTGTACACTGCCCAAAACAAAAGGGCCTCAATCCCTGGACCAGGAACAAGAAGAAAATCAAGTCTTTTGCCATAGCCCATTTTTCCTTAAAGGATTCTTAAAAACTCCTTGATCCATGTTCTTTTTCATATATGCTTAATGTAGTGCTGTGAGAGTTAGATCAAAGTCTAGGGCAGCTGCAGAAATGAGGACAGTATGAGTTAAGAGCAAATTATTTAAAAAAAAGTGAGAATTTTCCAAGAGCTGGTTCAAACTGCCTTTTATTGGGCTCTAACATGAGAAAGATGTTTGGGAAAAAGTGACCCCTGTCAAATGTCACCAGAGTAATTTGAAAAAAAAAAAAAAAAAGCACATGCTAATAAATCACCATATCAATTTCATATAATTATACTATACTCAAAAGATTATTGACTTTTACACTGTTATATTTTAGGATGAGATGGTCATACTAGAGCAGTTGTCTAGTGACTCATAGGGGTAATCACTGAAACTTAGTTACTCCCACATGGCTAAAAACAAATATAAGAACCATTCAAGAATGACCACAAATACAGTCTTTACTCTCTATGGTATAAGAAATCAATCACAAGCCCATTTGTGTGAGGCCTATCGAATAAGAACACTACTTGAAAGGGGTACAAAGAAAAGGATGGATTGCCAAGAGGAAAAAAAGTCATTTATTAGACTGTGACAAGCTTTTAAATGTTTGCATTATCATTAAACCAACTGCCTGGTTCTCCGATTCGCACACCTGCCACCTCTAGCCAACACTGTCACACTCCTAAACTTGGAAGTAGGCTCACCTCTAAAACACTGGCACCCTCTTCTGACCCTTGTGTAGTACTGCATGCACACCAGTTACTGGGGTGAAAAACTCTAATAAAGGCATGAGTTAGTAACTTTGCAGGTAACATTTTCCAGATAATTTTATATTTGCAATTCCCTGGATGAACATAAAACTAGCTGAATAAAAATAAGAAAGAGCAGATCTTCTAAATAAAATGTATTCCAGTGGAAAGAAAACCAACTGTGTTCTCTCAATTATTTTATATATATATATATATATATTTATATATATCAGCTGATTTTAATACAATAGCTACAATGATAACAATAACAGACAAAGGCTTTACTGTGTGTAATAAACTAGTTTAATCCTAACAACAACCCAATGAGGCAGACACTCCTATTATCTTCATCTTACAGATGGAGGGAAAGTGAGGCACAGTGAACTTTAAATAACATGCCCAGGATCATATACTTGGTAGTAAGTGGTAAGGCTGAAGTTCTAACTCAGCAACTATGACCCCAGAGCCAAAACCTAATTTTTATCTAAAATATCCCTGTGAGGTAGAATGAGGTTTATATTCTGATAATAAGAAACATGACTGAAGGAAAGTCCGAGTTGTAAGGAAAATTACAAATACATCATTCAAATCTCTCATCATCTGAATCTCTCATTTTCAACAAAGTCCCAACCTATACAAAAATAAAATATTACATGAAAGAGTTTTGGTCATTTCCCCATTCCTCCTCACTAAAGGATTCTCATCTTCTGGGTCTATAATGTTTTTGTGTGTTTTTACTTCTCATTCCTCTTTTCCATCTAAGTACACCCTTATTTACCTATCCAGTTCTTCAAAAGAAAGGAAGACAGGCTAAATAATCTACAATTTCTAACTTCATTTTCAAACAGGATATGAAGGCACATTGTCTCATGATCTGAAGTTCAAAATGAGATCTATTTAGAACATATCTAGATTCTGCAGCTTGCCTACATAAAGCTAGTCATAATATCAAAACTCAAGAACCCTTAATAATCTAAACAAAGGGTAACCGAGCTCACTGCCATTCACGATTCACCATGGGTGAGAACAAAAGATGGATTTGGATTTCTTTTTTACAACTAGTAACTTTGCAGGTAACATTTTCCAGATAATTTTATATTTGCAATTCCCTGGATGAACATAAAACTAGCTGAATAAAAATAACATTTCATGTTTAAGTATACTTAGTAGTACAAACTTAGGGCAAGTTCAAAGAATTAAAGGCATACATAAACTGCACCAGACTGTTACATCTAAGAAATGAAACAAGATAGTTCTATTTTAGTACAGTATGACCACATTGCGAAACAATTATTCACCACATTATTCATATCTCCCAAATCTAAGTATGACAAAAAAACTGCACAGGTGATACACATGAAAAGGTGCCAAGGAACTGACTGCCTGCCAAAGCCAGAATTCTTCTTACCTCGGTCTGCAGGATGGCAGCCCGCTGTTCTTTAGCAGTCAAGGACTCCTTCAGCACTTCAATGTGTTGCTTACTGTCTGAGAACTGGTTTGTGAGTGTTTCTAGCTTTGTCTGTAAGGCCAGTAGTTCTGTGTCCTTTCTGGATAGCTCCTGCTTCACCTGACCAATCTAGAGAAGATAATAAAATACTGTAAGGAAAAAAGAAATGAAACAACCACCTCTGATCTGGCTCTTTGACAGATCTGAGTCACAAAATATGAAACTAAAAGCATTAGTTTTCTGACAAAACATAATTCATCTTTTTTCCATCATCTAATCTTGGATAACCACCCACCACACACACACACACACACACACACACACACACACAGAGTTTTTCAACAAATAGGGAAATTCCAGTTTTCATTTACTGCATCTCCTAAATACTCTTCAAAATCCCTTAGAAAAAGAATAGAGGGAGAAAAATCCCAATTCAATTAGATTACTATGCGATAGCAGGAAGCATCTGAATACCACTGCGCTGATGAAACAGTTTTCATTTTATTAAATCAGACCTCTTAAAACATAAAGCAGGATTAGCGTAGATACAAAACAGAAGGGAAAAAGAAAACCTCCTAGCATTGCTATTTAAAGTTAAATTCGAAAGCTGCTGCTGGTATACTGTTTACTTTTTTCATTCGCAAACAGAAGTTTATATAAAATCCTGATCTTAAAAAGCCACATTTAGTGTTATGAGGCATTATAAACCTGTACCTCTTAGAAATCATATAATTTTGATGAGTTAGAGATACTGACCTTAAAAAAGATTTCACCTACAAAGTTATATCATCTACAATGTCTATTAGCTAAAGGGATTAAAAAGCATATGACTTAAATGCATAAAGGCTCATTCTCTAAGAATCAACATGTGTAATTTGAAACTGAATTACTGACAGAGGAATCCACAGTCAAAAGATGCCAATCAATCTCCCACAAATTTCTCTCATCTTAACTTAAAAAATTTTTATTTCAAACATTTCATTTACATTCTACTGTTTCTAAGAATTTTCTAATAGTCTCTTATTCTAAATGTACACCAAATAAGTAAGTATCAGATTTGCTTTTACATTCTATTCTGTCTTCTGCCTAGCAAGGTAGCTATGCACAAGAAGATTAATTATTGGAAGTATAAATCTGACTGACAAGTTCAGTAATTTCAGTATTACTGATGAAAGTTCTCGTATTTTTTCATTGACTGTACCTATAGTATTTTCACTATAATAATCTTAGGTATAAGGGACAGTTTGGGGAACATTTTCCCATAAGGAGGTATGAAATAAATATCAGTTCAATTAAATTAGACTTTTAAGGAGTGCTAAAAATAAGTGTCTAATTTACTCTTCTTGTTTAGCAAGAAGACAAGCATTTTCTCATATGCATGAAAATTCTATTTGCAGATTTCATTATTCATTCATGAATAATGAAACTACTTGAGGGTACTAAGAACATCAATGGAAGATGACTATAAATGGCAGCTATCTTCACCCTATAATATAAATATGTACCTTGGAGTTACCTGTAATGTAATGCTGTGGCATCTTTCATGACATCCCTTTTCCAACAAAAAGTACATATTTATATTATTCCATCCTTAACATACAGGTTGCACTAAAAACATACTTGTGTATTAATGAATATTCAGGAGGAATGTTTAAAATGTTATCACTTTCTCAACTAAGGAACTACTATGGTTTAAAGATTACCTCCAATCACATAGTTAAAAATGGGTATAAAATCCCTGTTTCTTCATCATCTACTTTATTAAAGAATCATCAAAGTCTGCTATATTGACCACAGAGACTGAGAAAGGGAAGAAAATATTCTAAATGGAAAGCAGAGTTTAAAAGCACACATTTTCCATAAAAGTTAGGATCATGAGGCTTTGCAGTCACTCACATCTGAGGATAAGTGTATCTCTGAGTATTTACTTCTCTAAGCCTTGGTTTCCTGACCAGTAAAATGGAGAAAGTAAACAGACGCTACTGTACTGTTTGGAGATTAAATAAAATAATGTATGGAATGTACATAGCCCATTGTCTGACACAAGAAAGAAATATTTATAATAGCTAAGGGAAAAAAAGGTAAAGTTATACATCAACTACTCCTCTAGAAAATACACAGTTACCGTAAACCAAATAAGTGCCTTATAGACAAAATATTTCACTTTACTATCTGTACTGTCAAGGGGCCCATAAATAGCAAAAACATCAAGTCAGCACAAATTCTGTTTTGTTTTGGTTTGGTTTGGTTTTTTTAATGCTGTGTTCCTGTCTTATCCCACAATTATTTTCAGAAGCAGTTTTTTCCCTGACACTGGTGTGACATACACGCACGTGGCCTAGCACAGGGCAGAAGATGGAAAAGCTCACCAGCACAGGTTCTAGAACAGACTGCTTGTGTAAAAATCAAGCTCTACCTCTCACCAGGTATATCACCTGAGAACCACTCTGCTACCTCAGTTTCCACATCTATAAACTGGGGTTGGGTCATATACCAACCTTGGCAGGTTATAAGTGTTTGAGTGTTAGCTATTTTATTATTTTTTTGTTACATTTTGAAATGGAATTTTAAGTTCTTTAGACAGAAGATTAAACTAGATTTAGAGATTTTATGTTTCATGCTAATTCTAATTGACTAGTTAACTCTAAATAAGCAAATCACTTTCTACACATCTGTTCTTTAAAAAGTAACATTTGTTGGAAAATCACCTAATGGAGACTTAAAGTTAAATACCTATGAACTTAAAGCACTTTACTCAAGAATTTCAAAATCTAGGCGAGTTGATCTTAAAAGTTCTCATCAAAAAAAGAAAAAAAATTGTTGTGATGGATGTTAACTGGACTTGCTGTGGAGATCATTTGTGTGTGTGTGTGTGTATCTCAAATCATTATGTTGCAAATCTGAAATATAAAGTTATAAATCAATTATACCTCAGTTAAAAAAAAAAGGATTTCAAATTCAAATAATCCCTAAAACAGAGAACATCTGCATATTCTTATACTGAAGAAGAAATGGAGATCACCATTCATATAAAACAATTATCTACAAAAGGAAAGGAGAAAAAACACGCTTCGAAGTCCCATCCATACAATGACAAAAGCAACAATAAAGAACCAGAACAAGTGAGGGCTCACTGCACACAAAGTGAAATATGGGTCAAACTGGTGAACAGGAGTCAGTTAAAGAGCAGAGCAGGCTGGTTAGTGCTAGTATTGGGCAAAGCTGCCAACCAAAGAGAATGAAAGTATAAGCCACCCAGAAGCCAGAGCTAGCAGGGTCCCACTGTGGGATCACTGCACACAAAGAGTAAATCTTACGGCAAAGACCTCAGCCTGAAGACCAGCCGCTCTCTTTTTCAGCTCCTCCCCTTGAGCCTCTTTCGAACTTAGTTCCTCCTTCAGTTGCTCTACCTGTCACGACATTGTTATTCTTTTTCACTTATGTGTCAATCTACGTCTTACTATCTGCTTTTCAGCCAGAGCAGTAACTGGAAATAACAATAACCTGTATAACACAATCAAATCTGTTCCCCTAATTCCCTCTTCAAAGAACCCTAGATAGTTTCTCTATTTTCACATTTTTTAATGGACTTCAATATGCCAATCAGCAAATGGAGACTGTATGGTAGTATATTTTCTTCTCAAATTAGCGTGAAAAATACAAAGTAATAGAAGTTGAAAATGTGAATTTTTAAGTTCTAAAATTAGCATCGATTTTCAGTAGTCATTGATAACAGATTCTTAAAATAATAAAGGAATATTCTATTGACTTTTATGTTAGGTCTGAGTACCACAGCAAGAAGCTAGAAACTGGAGAGGAAGTTAGAATAATTGTGTATCATTCCTCTACAGTTTTCTGTTCTGAGAAACTGGGGAACTAATACAATTGGGATGCAAGGGGTACTTATTTGCAGCTAATATTATGTAATCATAATTGTGATTTTTAATTAAACCAAAACAAACTTGGCAAATTTATAACTATAATAAACTAGATCCTCCAATTTGCCCAAATAGTTTATAGAATCAAACTAAATGGCTTTGGATCTAAGGAAAAAATATTGTAACTGAGTTTCTAAATATGGACTGACATGCTGCATTGGTATGTGATCTTACTGTAGGTATATCTGAAGTGCACATGGGAAACAATAAACCTGATACAAACGCATCTTCTCCAAGGAACAGAACAAAGGGTTTTTCTTTATAGAACTGTATTTGAAGGGAAAATGGGATATTATTTAAGCCATTTCAGGGGGAAAAAAAATAGGTAGGGAACTGGGTTCAGGGTTCTGGCTGTTAAAATACTACACAAGAGTTAAAGAACTTGGTGTCTCATGTAGTGAGAAAAATTCAACTTGGATAGAATTCTAATAAATCAAAAAAAAAGAATTCTAATAAATCATCTCAGAAGTACTGATAGATATAAATCTTAAACTGTGACAACAAATATCAGGCTCATAGGAATAATTTTCTTTTAAGTGAAAACTTGAAATAACAATCATCTGTAATTCTGATTTTAGTTCTAGGAAAGTTGCATTTGAAAGAATTCTAATTATCCTTCCCTGAAGTCTGATAAAACAATGTGAAGTTCTTCATCATCACTCAGGAAATAGAAATATGCATCAATTTCTCAAAACTCTTTTAAAAACTATAGTATCACACACCATTACCTTATTTTTCATAAATTTAGAATGGCTCCGATAGACCTCCATTTGTTTCATTTCTTCCTCCCGTTCTTCCGTACTCAAGGCCCCATTTGATTTCAGCATCTGAATTTCCTCTTCCAAGTCTCGGAGCCCACGCTCCATAGAGGAAATTTTTGAATCCTGAAGACAATGGAATATTTAGACATTAAAGTATTTACAACAAATGAGAGATGTTGAAAAACTAAGTCTTTACAATGCTGAATTTAATAAAGATAAACAAATAAAGATAGCATTTGGTGCCTTGCTTCTAAATTATATCCTTTATGGCTCCTTGGGTGAAAGGAGGAGAGTTCATATCTAGAATATGATTTTTCCTCTGTCCCTTCCTCCAGTCTATACCCTTTTGCTTAAAGTTGAGAGAATTATCTTCTTTAAAAAGTAAAAGAAATGGAAAGCTAGTTAAAGTTTCTTTGTGGTCAGGCACCTGGGTGGCTCAGTGGGTTAAGCCTCTGCCTTCAGCTCGGGTCATGATCTCAGGTTGCTGGGATCGAGTCCTACATCAGGCTCTCCGCTCGGCAGGGAGCCTGCTTCCTCCTCTCTCTGCCTGCCTCTCTGCCTACTTGTGATCTCTCTGTGTCAAATAAATAAATAAAATCTTTAAAAAGAAAAAACAGTTTCTTTGTGGTCAACAAATTTCTAGGGAAAAATTCTGTAATATTAACAGAAAAACCATTCCTAGCTACTCTATCATTCTACTCTGTGACCCCTAAAAGGTTTATTTCTCCTCCCAAAGGAAGTAGGAAGGTAAAAGTGTTTCAAAGACTTATGCAATAATGTGTATAACTATATTTGCAATAATATTTTATAGCATCTCATTGTAAAAATAACAAAGGGATGATTATGCTAATAATTACAGTTTATCATATTATTCTCTCTAGTTTTCTACACATTTTAAGTATTTTATAATAATTTTTTTAAATCACTGTCCTTATAAATCATCTCCACAAATATCACCTCTCAGTAGAATATTCTTCTACATTCAATTTCTGGGTTTAGCTTGTCACACTATCTAGTTTATCCCCTAGTTTACTTTAGAAATTATCAATTGCAAAAAGATCACATTAGATGTCAATTACAGAAAAATTCCTACATAGAATGAACACTTGCTAAAGTTGTATATGTTTCATTCACCTAACAAATAAAGAAGTAGAATCATAAATTAAGTATAGTTTTACTTTGTTTGGAATTTCAGAGAAACCAGTCCTTTAGAAAGAATTTTGAAATTATTTCCTTTTGCACTTTACCTCAAAGATTTCTTTTTTTTTTTTTTAAAGATTTTTTATTTATTTATTTGACAGAGCGAGATCACAAGCAGGCAGAGAGGCAGGCAGAGAGAGAGGAGGAAGCAGGCTCCCTGCTGAGCAGAGAGCCCGATGTGGGCCTCGATCCCAGGACCCTGAGATCATGACCTGAGCTGAAGGCAGCGGCTTAACCCACTGAGCCACCCAGGCGCCCTGATTGATATTCTTTGTTATCATAAATCTTAGAGCATGAAGATAAAAGTTTTAAAGGATTTATCACGAGACAAGTACAACTAGCAATATTTAGATTCAGGGGAGAGAAGGGGGATATACTACTTGTCCTGTGTTACCTTTAAAAATATCACAGCAAAATTTTCTTTTACAAATCTACTCAAGTTAAACGTAGATGTATTTCAAAATTAAATGCACCGAAGTAATGCAATCAAGAGATACAACAAACCTAAATTCTGAATTACATGTTTAAAATAAGTGGGTGCATCCCATTTCTACCACAGCCTAAAAACACACACACACACAAACAGTGGGACACACTTAATCTCCTGGCCCATAAAGAATAAATACAACCATAACTTAAAGATATCATGGGCTCAGCTCCAGACCACTGCAGCCAAGTAAATATCACAATAAAGAAAGTCAAATAAATTTTTTGGTTTCCCACTGCATATAAAAGGTATGTATGTTTATACTATAGTCTATTAAGAATATAATAGCATTATGGGAAAAAATATACATACCTTAACTTAAAAATAATTTATTGTTAAAAAATATTATACGAGCTTTCAGTGAGTCATAATTTTCTTGCTGGTGCAGGGACTCACCTACATGTTGATAGGTACTGACTGGTCAGGGGGGTGGTGGTGGTGGCTGAATTTGGGGCAACTGTGGCAAATTCTTAAAATAAGGCAACAAGTCTGCTACATCAATTAACTTTTCCTTTCATGAACAATTTCTCTATAGCAGATGATACTATCCGACAGCATTTTACCCACAGAACTTTCAAAACTACAGTCAATCCTCTCACACCCTGCTGCCGCTTTATCAACAAACATTCTATAGTATTCTAAATCCTTGGTTGCATTTCATGGCATCTTTACCAAGAGTAGATTCGATCTTGAGAAACGACTTTTTTTTGCTCATACATAAGAAGCAACTCCTCATCTGTTCAAGTTTTAGCATAAGATTCAACACCTTCAGGCTCCACTTCTAATTCTAGTTCTCTTGCTATTTCTGCCACATCTGCAGCTCTTCCTCCAGTGAAGTCCTGAACCCCTCAATGTCATCCAGGAAGGTTGGAGTCAACTTCTTCCAAACTCCTATTCAGGTTGATATTTTTACCTCTTCCCATGAATCACAAATGTTCTTACAGGAATCTGGAATGGTGAATCCTTTCCAGAAGGTTTTTTATTTACTTGGCCCAGATCCTTCAGAAGAATCACTCTTTATGGCAGCTATAGCCTTACGAATGCATTTCTTAAATAATAATACCTGGAAATCAAATGACTCCCTGATCCATGGGTTGCAGAATAAATGTTTTGTTAGTAGGCATGAAAACAACAATAATCTCTTTGTACATCTCCATCAGAGCCCTTCCGTGAGCAGGTGCATTGTCCATGAACAGCCATATTTTGAAAAGAAACTCTTTTTCTCTGTAGTAGGCCCCAACAGTGGGCTTAAAATATTCAGTAATGTTGCAAATAGATGCACTGCCATCTAGGCTTTTACAGAGCAAAGGCAAAGCAGACTCAGCATAATTCTTAAAGCTCCAGGATTTTTGGAATGGTAAATGAGCACTGGCTTCAACTTAAAGTAACTACTGCATTAGCCCCTCACAAGAAGCTCTGAAGACAGGCACTGACTTCTCCTCCAGCTATGAAAGTCTTGGATGGCATCTTCTTCCAACAGAAAACTGTCTCATCTACACTGAAAATCTGTTGTTTAGTGGAGCCACCTTCATAAGTGATCTTATGAGGTCTTCTGGGTAACCTGCTACAGCTTCTCCCTCCATACCTGCTGTTTTACCTTGCACTTTAATGTCATGGAGTGGCTTCTTTCCTTAAACCTCATGAACCAATCTCTACTGGCTTCAAACATTTCTTCTGCAGCTTCCTCACCTCTTTCAGCCTTCACAGAATTGAGAGACCTAGAGCCTTCCTTGGATTAGGCTTTGGCTTAAGGGAACATTGTGGTTGGTTTGATCTTCAATCCAGACCACTAAAACTTTCTTCATATGAGCAATAAGACTGTTTCGCTGTCTTACCATTCATGTCTTCACTAGAGTAGCCACTACTAATTTCCTTTAAGAACGTTTCCTTTGCCTTCACAGTTTGGCTATTTGGTGTTAAGAGGCCTCAGCTTTGGACCTGTCTTCCTCACTAAGCTTAATCATTTCTAGCTTTTGATTTGAAGTGAGAGATATGTTACTCTTCTCACCTAAACATATAGAGATCATTGTAGGGTTATTAATTGGCCTAATTTAATATTGTTGTGTCTCAGGGAATAGGGAGGCCTGAGGAAAAGGAGAGTTACAAGGGAATGGCAGGTCAGTGAAGCAGGCAGATCACACATATTTATCAAGTTTGCCATCTTACATAGGCACAGTTTGTGGTGTCTCAAAACAATTACGATAGCAACACCAAAGATCACTGATCACGGATCACCACAACAAATATAATAATGATGAAAAAGTCTGAAATACTGAGAAAATTTCTAACTTGTGACACGGAGACATGAAGTGAGCAAATGGTGTTGGAAAAATAGTACCCAAAGACCTGTCTGAATTATCATATGATCTCCCTGATATGAGGACGTTGAGATGCAGTGTGGAGGGGTTGGGAAGGGTAGGAAAAGAATAAATGAAACAAGATGGGATCAGGAGGGAGACAAACCATAAGAGACTGCTAATCTCACAAAACAAACTGAGGGTTTCCAGGGGGAGGCGGGTAGGGAGAGGGTGGTGGGGTTATGGACATTGGGGAAGATATGTGCTATGGTGAGTGCTATGAAGTGTGTAAACCTGGTGATTCACAGACCTGTACCCCGGGGCTAATAATACTTTATATGTTAATAACAAAATAAAAATAATTTTTTTAAATTTTTTAAAAAAAGACCTGTCTGACACAAGGTTGCTACAAACCTTAACTTGTTAAAAAAAAAAAAAAAGACAGTATCTGCAAAACACAATAAAGTGAATCACAATAAACCGAGGTATGCCTGTAAACTGTTTTCATTGTACTATCTGAAAATTTACCTTCAAGATCACTATATAGCTTCCTGGAAATACCAGGATGTAATTCCTTAAGAATAGCTAAAATACCAGGCATATGCATGGGACTAACCTGCCAATGAAATGTAGCTGACCTCTGACATTAGTTGGGGGTGGTGGGTGGATAAAAAGGGGCCAATGCCAAGAGGGACTGCATTTCTAGCACCACTGGTACTCCACAACTGGTACTCCACACAACACAAAATTGCGTCCAGCTATGAACTCAAGCTCTGCACATCACGTAGACAGCCTCTAACTCTACAAAGTCCCCACAACGCCCCAAGAAACATTATCAATCTTCTCCCCGAACTCCAACACAAATACAGAGGCAGTTCTTAACGCAATCAGCACCCTCACTACCAAATCATGTCCCATAAAAGCTTCTCCCCAAAAAGGACCAAACTATAACTCTGAAAGTCCTGAGGCAGCCACTGACTGCCCAGATAAGAGACCTGCCAGACTACTCACTGAAATCAGGCAGAAAAACAAGGTCTGATATGCTCAACTTGTTCTACCACAACTCAACCAGACTGAGTTTATGTGAGGACAGCCCTTCCAACCAAGTTTCCTTCTCCTAGAATGTATAATAACTAAGTAAATAAATTATTTATCATCTTACTATTCTGTACTTCCCCCAGCCCTGGGTCTCCCATCATTAATCAGCCATTTCCAATGAGCCTACTGGAATCCCCTGTTCCTTGCAAAATTTCTCAAATCCTCACCTTTTTTCCCCCACAATTTTCTCCTCACCAAAAGGTAAACCTTTTGGCTTTCACAAAGGATATACTTTCCCTGCATTATCCCCGATGAAGGTTACTAACCCTCCAGTACCAGAAAAGAGCAGGGGGAAAAGTGTTGCCTCCCTTTATTTACAGCACACACTCCTTTTCACTTTACCCTCCTCACTGCTGCCATCTAGGGACTTCCCAATCACTCCCGGCCATTTGAAAACGTCTTTGGCTCCTGACTCACAATCAATCTTCCCTTCAAATACTACTCCTGCCATCATCCTGGGATTTCAATGTCCTAACTCCATGATGTCCTTAATTCCAATGACCTCATCTACCAGTCCACTTCACTACCCACTCGACAGGACTAAACTCTGGATCCTAAAACCAGGACTCTCTCCCCAGGCCTGTGGCACCATCACTTTCTATTTGCTATTCGTAAACCTCACAGACATTCCCTGTCACATTTTCTCCCAACCTGTCAGTCCATTCTGAATTCTCTTTCTTCCTATCCACACTACATTCTTTTCCTGATTATACAAACTCTCTCACCATGATCCTCAATTCATATGCATCCCAATAATTCTGCCATTATCTACCTGACAAAACTCTCACCTAGAGCAGCACAGTAATTCTTACCTGTTCCTCCACTGCTAAAGGAAAAAAGAAAAAAAAATTAGAGAAGAAGAAAGCCCCCTTGGAGTGGAGAGGGAGAAGATGGGAGGGGGAAGAAGGCAAGAGAAGGGAGGAAGAACAGGAAGAAAAGGCAGAGGGAAGAGAAAAGAAAATTACATCACCTTGAAGACAGTTGGGCTTTTTTATGGTCTATCAACCATCTTCCTTTCCTCTTCCCCCCAAGACTATTCTAGACCTTCATAATTCTCTCAAGTTCATGCTATACCTGCAGTTGTGATTTCAGCAAAGCATCCACCTGACCCAGCTGGGCCACCAGAATCTCAGAATCTCTTGCTTCTTAACCAAATGGCTAAAGGTTAACACAAGTTAAAGTAAAGCCACTACCAATTAATACTATTATATTTCCCTATTCTTTTTTTTAATATTTTATCTGTTTATTTGACAGACAGAAATCACAAGTAGACAGAGAGGCAGACAGAGAGAGGGAGAAGCAGGCTTCCCGCTGAGCAGAGAGCCGCATGCGGGGCTTGATTCCAGGACCCTGGGATCATGACCTGAGCCAAAGGCAGAGGCTTCAACCCACTGAGCCACCCAGGTGCCCCCTATATTTCCCTATTCTATCAAAAGGTGAGTAACATATTTTGGAAACAGGTACATTCACCTGTTTGGAAACAGGTATTAGTTTTATTCTTAGATTTAAACAGGGCTCAGGAAATAAAATACACAAAGAGATTTGTGGGAAATGTGAACATACAATGAAACTTTTTAAGGCTCTTTGCAGGATTATGTTCAAGACTGTAAACTAACTACAAACAGCCCAGAATTCTACTAATTCAGAATTTGTTTAATAAATCCTTTCCCCACTGGAAATAAAGATATACACAAAATTTTAACAGGAAATCATTTAAATTCAGAGAAAAGTTCTTAAAACTATATTTGAGAAGCCTCTATTTACAGAAAACCATATACCAATAACTAAATATTCTTGTTATATTACCAAATATTAAATAAAAGCTCACAAAGTAAAAAGTGTCAATCTTTTTCAGGAATATGAAGAAGCTAAAAAAAAGAGAAAGACAGAGAGATCCTTATCTATGAGTCTTTCAGCTTTTGGAACAAAGAATACGATGTTCATAAAAGTAATAATAGCAGCAGCTAACAGTTTGTGACATGCCAGGTACTGTTCAAAGTGTTTTACTTGCTATACCTAATTTAAACCTCAAAACAACCTATGGGATAGCACTCTTATTACCTCCTTCTATCAATGAAGAAATTGAGGTATAGGGAGGTTAGGTAACTTACTTTGTGATCATGTAACTGATTCAAGTAAAGCCAAATTTTGAAACCAAGGAATCTGGAAGGCAAGCTCTTAATATAATACAGAGCTCAAAGACTTCTAACTATTCATTAACTTAAGGCAGAGTTTTTCAAAGTATGGTTCACGGTCTAAATTCTGGATCCCCCAAGACCTTTTCAAGAAGTCTACATAGTCAAAGCCATTTTCATAATAATACTATGACTTTATTTGCCTTCTCCACTATGTTAACATTTGCACTAAAAATATACAAGCAATAGTGGGGAAAAAAACTGCTAGTGTCTTAGGACAACAGGCAGTAGCACCAAACCACACCAGCAGTCATCGCACTTTTCAGCATCAGACACTCACAGAAAAAAAAGAAAGAAATATGAGAAATTTAAAAATAAATAAATAAATAAATAAGCTCTAGGCCCAATGTGACCCCGAGGTCACACTGACCCCAATGGTCAAGAGTCACATGCTCGGGACGCCTGGGTGGCGCAGTTGGTTGAACGACTGCCTCCGGCTCAGGGCGTGATCCTGGAGTCCCGGGATCGAGTCCCACATCAGGCTCCCAGCTCCATGGGGAGTCTGCTTTGCTCTCTGACCTTCTCCTCGCTCATTCTCTCTCTCACTGTCTCTCTCTCTCAAATAAATAAAAAAAATAAAATAAAATCTTAAAAAAAAAAAGTATCTAAAGAGTCACATGCTCTGCCAACTGAGCTAGCCAGGCGCCCCTAGAAATAAAAGTTTTGGAAGACTGCTTCCCTTGAGAATGTCCCTAATGAAGCAGTAAAAATTATTACTTCTAATTAATCACAATCCTTCAGAACACATTTTTTTAATATTCTCTGTGATGAAATGGGAAGGAGCTAGGCATTTCTGCCCACTGAAGTACAAAAGTTGTTCCTTAGGAACAGCACTTGTTTGCCTCTTTGCTGCATTAGGTAATTTTTTCATGTAACATCACTTTTACTTGAAAGAACAACTAACTAACTATGGTTACTAGACTTAGTATTAGGCAGGCATTTTCTAAAAACCAATGAATGAGTCTGTCATTTTAAGAGAAAAGGGGGTCCTGAGATCAAAAGTTTTAAGCACAGCTGTTTAAAAGAAATTCTGGACAAGCCTTTTTGGTCCCATTTGAGTTCTCTATAACTAAAAGTGAATAAAACTGAAGTTCTTTTTAAGTGTCATTTTCATCATCTTACTATGTCTTCTCAATCTACAAAATAGGTGAAATAAAAAAAATAAAAAATAAAAAAAGTGAAATATTATTATATACGATTTTTTAAAACTCACACAGGAAAATGTACAATCACTTAAAAGTATAAAGTGACTCACAAGATTCTTTGCAGACTCTTACTTACCTTCATTTCAATAACAGTTTGCAGGGCTTTTGTTTTGGCAGAGTCAGGAGCATTCTCAAATCTCCGATGCATCTCCTGTACCAGAGAAGTAAAAATGAGAGTAAGTGTCCTCCTTTTCACTCTTGTTTTTTTTCCTAAAGGGAGAGCAGAGAAGGATGGCGAGAGGGAATAACTGTGTAAAAAAAATGACTACCCCAGCCTTACAAGACACTCAGATTCCTGTCTACCAAACCTTCCCCAGTAGATCAGAGAACCACAGGTTGCATTCAGGCTAAAGGAGTATAAGGGTCACACATACAGGCATATGAGTCCCTGTCAGTGAACACCTAGTTATTTAAAATTAGTCACACAGGTGAAATCAGTACAACAGATGGAAACTACAATGCAATCCCAGAGCAGTGTCAATTTTCCACATGACTCTAAGACCTATAAATCAGAACTCCACACACAGTCCAAAGGGAGATCAGAAATATTTCCTTTTTAAAAGGAGAAATAAAAGCAGACATTAGTCTGCACTGCACAAAGCTACTAAAAGCATTTGTGTTAATCACATCCTTTCTACAGCACCTACTCCCGAGTAACAACCTGGCTATCTGGGATGAAAATCTCTCTCTAGCAGGGTGACAAGTAGAAAGAAAAAAGAAGGTAAGATTGTTCGTGTTAATAAAATGTCATAAAAACGTAACTATTCTTTTTCATCTAAATTTTAGTGATCTCAGAATCAGGAAGAAAGGAAGCAATGGTAGTAATATCATAATCAGGGTCTTCAAGGGTCACAAGAAAGTTATCAGACCACCTCAGGCTATTTCCTGTCAGATTTCGTGAATGCCTCCGACTTAACCAGTCAACATTTCCAAAGTACCCTGGCAAAGCTTCTAATAATCCCAGAGAGAACTGCTTCTCGGCCTTTTGGCTAAGATCAAGTTCAGTGATCCCAGAGAATACACAGATGAATACTTTCCATCTGAACTATACTCAACCATAATGAAAGGAATGTATAATACTTTAATTATACCTTTCACCTAATTTATTCATTCCTGCCTGGCCAGGAAGAATGGTTTGAGAGAAAACAGAAAACAGAACGGTACACTTCGCAGAGTTACCTCTTCCTGAAAGAGCAGTACAACTGAACTGACAAAAGTTCTAAATTATAAATAGTCAGCATTTAAAAACCAGTAACTTTTGAATATCCACATTTACCACTTGGCTGCTGAAACTATAGTGCAGACCACTATTAATAGATAACACTCTTTCTGCTACTTTCTCCCTAACTCCAGGTGTTCTTAAAGCCTGCTCCATCCTTTCAGTCATTCAGGTGAAACACCTGAGTCTTTAATGCCTTCCTTTTGCTTTCGAGCTATAGTCAGTCAATCAAGAAATCCAGTAAACTCTACCTTCAAAACCTATCCAAAATGCAAGCACTTCTTGCCATCTCTACTGTTACCATCTGGAATAAGCCACCAACAAAAATATATCTTTTAGGGGCACCTAGGTGGTACAGTTGGTTAAGCATCCAACTCTTGGTTTTGGCTCAGGACATGATCTCAGAGTCATGGGATGGATCCCCGTCATCAGGCTCCACACTCAGCAGAGTCTACTTGGACTCTCTCTCTGTCCCTCCCCCAGCACGTTCGTTCTTGCTCTCTCTCTCTCTTTCCCTCTCTCCCTCCCACTTTCTCAAAAAAAAAAAAGAGAGAGAGAGAAAGAGAGTGAGTGTGTGTGTGTGTGTGTGTGTACGCACACATATATACATATACATCTGTATGTATCTTTTAAACACAATAACAAGCTCCTAATTAGGGTCCCCACCCTTTGTCTTGCCCCCCTACAGTCTACGACAGAGCACTCACAGTGACCTTTAAGCATGAATTTAATCTTGTCTCCTCTACTCAATTTAATCTTGTCTCCCCTATTCAATTTAATCTTGTCTCCCCTACTCAAAATTCTTGTCATGGTTCCCTATCTGACTCAAAACAGAGTCAAAGTCCCTTCAGTGCCTACAAGACCTCATCTCTCACCACTCTTCTCTGTCACCAGGCTTCAGCCACAATGGACTCCTTGCTGTTCCTCAAATATGCTAGGCATTCTCCCATTCCTTAGGACTTTTACACGAGATGTTCCCGTTACCTAAACTCTCTTTCATCAGCTCATGGGGAGGACTTTGTCTCCTTCAAGTCGACTCAAATGTCTTCTCTAGATTATTAGGTTTATGAGTTGTGATAATCACACTGTGGTTATACAAGAAAATGTTCATATATTTTAGAGATGTATAGTAAACTCTGTAGAGGTAAATCACATCGTGTTGAAAATTTGTTTTAAAATCTTTGGTGAAAAAAGAAAGAAAAGGAAAAAAATAGGACACATGCAGCAAGTGTCGCAAAACTTTGGTAGTTGGTATATCTAAGTTATAAGTATAGGTTTGACATTTTTCATTAAAAATTAACATTTAATGTCAGCACAACATTCCTTATTTTAAAACTTCAAACTGACAAAAAAAGAACCCCTTACTCTACTCTTCCTTCTCCCAGAGCATATATCTTCTAACAACATATGAATGAATGATGAGTGAATGAATAACAAAGCTACCAAACTTTCAAGAATTGGCTCTTTGAAGAGGAAATCTTTGAACTCCTTTCTATTCCTGTGCTAAATCACATACACCCCCTCTAACTTCTACATAGCCCTCCTCTAACACTTACTACATTGTATTTGGAATAATCTTCTCTAACATACCAGACTGTAAACTCCTTCAGAGCAAAACTGTCCTCAGACACTGTGTGACATGTAAGCAATCATTAAAAATTATTTCTCCTTCATACCCATTCTTCTTTTGTTAGATGAAGAAAAGACTGAAAAAATGAATAAATTATCAGCTAGTTTTCTTCTTCACCTCTCTACTGGACGACTCTCTCTACCATATCAAATAAAGGACCTCCTTGTTCCTAAATCTATAGCTTTTGTCATCAGTCCACATCCTTTCTGAACTCCATGTAATAGCCTTTTTTTTTTTTTAAACCATAGAGAGAGTTAAGGGAGGAACAGCTATAAAATTATCGACTGCCTTCTATTAAAGACTATCCCAGCTCTGAAGGCTTCTTCTCTGTCCTTTCCCCTAAGCACAGACATTTTCTAAATTCCATCCCTGGAACTGTTCTATAGCCCCACTCCAGGAACACCACTAGCCCACAGAGAAACTTAAAATGAATTAGAAAAAAAGCAAACCCTCTGGAGTAGATGAAACACTCACCATGAAACACTGGTAGAGTTTTAGGCCCCACCTGTTCCATCAGCAGGAAGCCCTTGTTTGGTTGAACAACATGCACACCAACCATACAAAGTAGCCCTTCCCCAATCCCACAGATTCAACTACAGTTGACTCCTAAACAACATGGGTTTGAACTGTTCTGGTCCACTTATACATGTATTATTTTTTCTTTTTTTTTTAAGATTTTATTATTTATATTTATTAGAGGGACAGAGAGAGCATGAGCAGAGGGAAGGGCAGACGGAGCAGGAGAAGGAGAATCCCCACTGAGTAGGAGCCCAATGCAGGCCTCCATGCCAGGATCCAGGACCATGACCTGAGCCAAAGGCAGACGCTTAACCGATTGAGCCACCTAGGCACCCTTACATGTATTTTTTTTAATAAATATAATACAATACTGTAAATGTGTTTTCTCTGATTTGTTTTTGTTTTTTTTTCCTCTGATTTTTTAATAACATTTTCTTTTCTCTAGCTCACCTGAAGAATACAGTAAATAATACATATAACATACAAACTATATGTAAAATCAACCATTTATGTTATCAGTAAGGCTTGCAGTCAACAGTAGCTTATTATTTGTTAATTCCAGGGAGTAAGACATTCATTCTATGAGGATTTTCTACACAAGGGTCAACTCCCAACCTACTCATTGTTCAAAAGTCAACGGTCTTACCTTTCCCTGGATAACCTGGAAAAGCTATTTATCTAACCTTGTAGTGGACATCTATCACTCTTTCATGCCATGGTATCTAATCTCCCTTTTATGTTTGGGGATTCCACATTTTAAAATAGTCTTCCTTCCACATTAAAAGCTAAAAATGTCACATACTTTTTTTCCCCAGCCTTTCTTGCAGTTAAAGTCCAGACACAAGACCTAATCTCCCAGACACATACATCACTTCTTTTTAATCAGAATCTTTTAAACAGAAGACTTGGGGACATGAACAGTGACAACTCTGACAATGAGTGGCAGAAGGAGCAGCGACCTCACGCTCCCAGTCCCAGGAATGAAAGAGGCTCTAAAGATAGTGAGCAGTGTCAGTGGGGCAGCCAAATAAGCTGCGTGTCTGCGCCTTGCACCAAGAGCAGCCCTGTCTTCACCAAACCCATAAAGGAACATGATGGACTGGAGACTGTTTTGGCTATATAACTTCTGCACCCAGTCTCTCCAGCCCTTCTAGAGATTCTGCCTGGATGATACCAACAGTCTTCCAAAGTTGATCTCCCTAGTAGCACACTGGAAGACTGTTGCTTTAATTATTTTAATTATTTCTTTCTCTACCTCTCCATTCAAACAATTCATCCACCATCACCAGTGAATTCCAGGGTGCCAAATCTAGTGGACACCTTTCTGTCCTCATCTTCCTAGAACTCTCAGAGGCATTCAAAGCAGTGGGCCACTCCCTCCTATATACACATTTCCTCTTGACTATTATGATACCGGACTCTCCTACTCTTCTTTTCTCTCCATGTGCTCCTTCTATTTCTTTAGCAGGTTCTTCCTTCTAAATTAGACCCCTAAGTACTATAGTGACCAGGTTACAAGTACTAAACCCTCTTCTTTTTTCCATCTAAACTCTCTAATGCATAACATTGCTTAAAATTCAACTGAAACACTAGTGAACTCCTAGGCCCTCTGCTCTGATTTCAGACTCATTTATCGAATTTCCCATTTAATATCTCTGTTTAGATGTCTAATAGGTAATTTACATTGTCCCTCACTAAACTCTTGATTTTTCTCTTCCTTAATCTAGCCCTCATCTGATAAGTGTGATGAGAGATTAAGTCTTCTCCACTCATTAAAGGGCACTATCCTCCCAGTGGCACAGCTAAACACCAGTGTCTCATTCTTCCCAGATCTTCATTTCCCACAACCAATTCAAACAGAAGGCAGGGATTGTTCCATCTTCAATTTATATCTTGAATTATTCTACTTCACTCCATTTCCAGTTCAGCTGAACCCTAGATTACTATGACAACCATTAGTTTTCTTCTACTTCCTCTGTCCATTCTCGAGAGCAACAGGGTAATCTCCATAGAGCATCAACAAATTAAACAGTTTAGTCTTCTCTGATTCCTTCAATGAAGTTCCCATTTACTTTTCACTCTCTACAAAATCAACATGATCTAACTATAGTGGATAGAAGACTGGCCCTCCTGTTGTGAGCTATTTTAAAATTAGATAAAATGCACAAAGTAACTTTTCAGACATTGGAAAACAAGCGCATAGGTCTATGATCCTTTGAAAGAAAAGAAACAAATATCGATGGCCCAGGCTTGCTATTCAGTATGAGAAACAAGGAGAGGAAGCCCATACAGAAAACAAGTCATACACAACTCAGAAGACAGATCAAAGAAAAGACTCCTAAGACAGTGGAAATTCTGCAGAGCAGAATATCACAGAGAAGGAAGCTAGCCATAAAAGCAGCAATATCTAACCTGACACAGGTCCCCCTGAGTCTCATTGTTCTCTGGCCAAACACTAAGTGTATGTGCAACAAGGCAAGACTCCACAATGTCAGACAAAGAACAATTACTAGCGACAGAACAACTACCAGAGAGCTATGAGTTGAGCAACTACCTGAACTCACATGGGGCTGGGGAAAATTCTAGTTACAAATGGCCAAAGTAAGGAGAACATCAGAAGCTTTTCGTAGAGACACCAGAAAGGCCAAGTGTGGGTGCCTGGGTGGCTAAGTGGGTTGGACCGCTGCCTTCAGCTCAGGTCATGATTTCAAGAGTCCTGGGATCAAGTCCCGCATCCCACTCTCTGCTCAGCAGCAAGCCTGCTTCCCTCTCTTTCTCTCTGCCTGCCTCTGCCTACTTGTGATCTCCGTCAAATAAATAAATAAAATCTTAAAAAAAAAAAAAGAAAGGCGAAGTCTTAGCAGTAAAGCTAATTTAGGCCTGAAAGAGGAAAGGCTATCTATGTCAGCCCTAACAGCATTTAAAAGTAAATCTTCTAAAGATCAAGCCAATCCACAATTAATTTTCACAAGGCAAAACACTTCATTAAGAAGAGAGTAAAATCCAGAACACACTAATCCAGGACAAAATCTCAAACACATTAGTTCAGGCGACAACAATCTCTCAGTTACATTAAAACAGCAAACTCATCCGCTTCCTCTGAGCCTCCAGTTTGTCCACATTTTATCTATTCTCCACACTGTAAGCAAGATGATCAACTGGGCACAGAGCAGATATTTAATAATATTATTCAATAAAATGAGTGTAAACCTTTAAAAAGTATAAATAAAAATGAATCCTGCTAACTGTAAATTATCTTCATCTATTAATAAAATTCTATAACATATACTTTACATTTTTCATTTGGTATTTCTGTAACAACTTGAAAATATTAAAACTGCCTTTGTTGAAATACCTCACAATTCAGATAGTGAACTAATTTTATCTGACTTCTTTCCTACTACCACGTTCCAACTAAGGTAGATTTCCAAATGTCTTAAGGTTAAATGATAATAATTTTATTTTAAATGCTAATAAGCAAATAAGCAAAACAGAAAACAGAAATCCATCTGAACAAAAAAAATCCTCCTTTGCTAAGGAACTAGGATGCATTTTAAATCACTCGAAAACACAAAGTTTTACCATTAAGACACTTCTAAACCTATCACTTGTAACAAATTTCCATTCAAAGGCCTGCACATTAAAACTCACTATGAACATATCTTCCAGTCGGTGAGCTGATAAACTCCCCTTTCCCACTGAGTACATCAAGCCTCTGACTCATCCCCTGTTAGTTAAATAAAGAGAAAAGACTGGAAATAGAAATGAATGTACTGTTCAAATAAATATAGGAACTAGAATTTTTTCTTTTTTCTTTTTTTTTTGCTAGTCCTATTTCACTCCTTTGGCTTGAAATTTTTCTTTCAAAAACAATTAACGTATAGTTAGGATTATCTGGATCTTGTTATACTGTCAACTATGGTAGACAACAGAAAAGGTGTTCTTTTTCTGCCATTAATTTACCAAGGTATAATGAAGAGTTCGAGTTAAAAAACAAGCAAGTTAGGAATTCTCATATTTTTCTCTTTTTAGTAGTTTCTTTTAAAAAGTAAGTCAACTTTTACTTATACAACTGAGAGAAAGGAGTATTTATGAATGAAAAGTAGTACTTATATCTGAAATTTCTTTTTTTTCAAGTTTCAGGTTTCAGACCCCAGCACCCTTGGTTCAAGGGTAGAAGTTCCAGGGGCGCCTGGGTGGCTCAGTGGGTTAAAGCCTCTGCCTTCGGCTCGGGTCATGATCCCAGGGTCCTGGGATCGAGACCAGCATCAGGCTCTCTGCTCAGCAGGGAGCCTGCTTCCTCCTCCCTCTCTCTCTGCCTGCCTCTCTGCCTACTTGTGATCTCTATCTGTCAAATAAAAAAAATAATAATAAAATCTTAAAAAAAAAAGGGGGGGGGGTAGAAGTTCCAGATTGCTTGTGAGATCCCTTCACAGATTCAATCCCCCACACAAGTTCTGGGTTTACTATACTCAAAACAGAGGAGACAGGAATAAAGAAGATGTGGAGAATAAGCAGAAAGAATCCTCCTGGTTCTCTGTGTCAGAAACCATTAGACCTTAACCCTTTACCACCTCTAATAATGGCATTACTCTGAGAGAATCTGATCTTCTTGTCAAATTTTGAAATGGGCATAAATGACACAAGGAAAAGGGGAGGAATAAGTTGATTAAGGTATGCAACTATCCATATTTTCCAAAATCACTCACAAAGCAGCAAACTTGACGTTTTTTTATTCTTTTTTTAAATTTAATTCTTTTTAATTCTTCTAATTTTTTTATTTTTTAATTCTTTTTTAAATTTTTAAAATTCTTCCTATGTTTCGTTTACTGTTTCTACTTTTTCTCTTATTTTTTTTCCCCTCATATCTTCTCTATTTCTACCTTAAAACTGCTAATGGCAAAAACAGGCATTTTTCAGATATACCAGTTAAATTCAGAATTCCTAGCCTAGAACCTGGTCAAATATTAGTACTTTTAAGCTCAAACATTTCTGTAAATCCCAACATGCTAACAAGGTTTGTTGATTGAAATATTACAAATACAAAAACTAGCATGAATATAATAATGTTTTAAAACAAATTTATATTTTATTTACCACAACAGCATCTACATTTCTAAAATTCAGAGCATATATAGGTATGAAATATTTATTTGGCCTAAAGATAATGTTTGGTATGCATATGGAATGAAGAGCCAAAAAATTCCATAGCCAACTTAGCTATGTTCTGCCAAAAGACTAAGAACCCAAACTTGGGTCTCACACTTTAGTATATAACTCAATTACCAATAAAGCTTGTTAAAACTCTGTATGCCCAAATCCCCAAGACAAGTCCTGTGGTTCAACATTTGTTCAATAAATGTCTTCATTTTTCTATCAATCAAAGGAAAAGTATTACAGGAAACAATATAAGATCTAATAATAAATGCCCATAAAAATGTAATTTCAGTACAAAAAAATATGATGCTTAATTTAATTTTTTTTTCTTCTTTGGCTTTTATTTAGGAGAATTATTTACCTCTTATCTACAGGATCATTTTTATAAACAAAATGGAAAACTAATCACAAATGCTACTGGATATGAATGGCATTTTAATGTTATAGTACTTCATCAAATTTAAGATGCCATTCATTGTAGTACATACCACTGTTTTATGTAATGGAAAGAAAGGGAGGAAATGCCTCCAAATAAATTATGACACAAAGCTTTATCATTCAAAATTTGTATTTTATACTGACTGTAAGAGTTCTTTTACTTTTTCCAAAGATTAACTATATATCATTTTGAACTATTTTTATAGCTTTCCCCTTGCCAGTAACTTTGTTTTCAATGCCAATTCTCCACGTAATATTACCGATGACATATAGATCAACAATTAAAGTTAACATGTGAAATACCAACAATGCTCACACCCTCAACTAAAGTGGTTACAAAAGGAACAGGTATGACTGTGAATAATGAACAGGCAAACAAATCCAGCATGAGTACTGCCTCGCGGACAGACTGTAAGACACCATCAAGGGTAAGATTTAACTCAATTCAATATTATTAAAGTATGAAAAACCGTGAGTCTTAGAATTGATGAAATATTAATTTTTTTTAAAGATGGACAAAGTCCAATAAATAACAAAACCTATGGATATCCTGGTGTTGCCAACTCACAATTCTTTTGACTTTCTTAATCCACTAGTAATAGAACATGCAATGGCCATTTCAAGTTGCCACTCACCTAACCCATATTAGAGCTGTTAAGTTCTTTATTAGACTTCCCTGCCCCATGCACAACCAGAGTAAATTCTAAAAGGCAAACCAGATCTTCTTTTTTTTTTTTTTTAAGATTTTATTTGACAGAGAGATACAGTGAGAGAGGGAACACAAGCAGGGGGAGTGGGAGAAGGAGAAGCAGGCTTCCCGCTGAGCAGAGAGCCCGATGTGGGGCTTGATCCCAAGACCCTGAAATCATGACCTGAGCCAAAGGCAGACGCTTAACAACTAAGCCACCCAGGTGCCAAGCAGACCAGATCTTAACATTCCCTTGATTAAACATTGGAATGGACTCTTCTTGCACTTTGAATGTAACAACTGCATTTCCTGCAAGGATCATAAAGCCAAGTACTTTGTCTTCTAGGATATGTTTTGCTCATTGCTATTTCCCTGCTTTGCACAAGGTTAGTGCCCAGTAAATATCTGATGAATGAAAGGAATGTATTTGGCCCTAGCTACCTCTTCAACCTGTCATCTGATGCCAGCCTTCACCTTAAACAATTTATTTTGCCTTCTAGCCATCTTGTTCCCTCAAAATTCCTTCCCATCAGGCCTTTTGAAACTGTTAACCTTTCTTCAGGAAATGATTTTATCCAAATGCTCAGTAAGATTTTCTCCTGATCTTTCTTCAGATCTCCCTTAAGGGGCACCTCCTCAAAGATGCTTATCCTGGGGTGCCTGGGTGGCTCAGTGGGTTAAGCCTCTGCCTTTGGCTCAGGTCATGATCTCAGGGTCCTGGGATCGAGCCCCGCATCAGGCACTCTGCTCAGCAGGGAGCCTGCTTCCTCCTCTCTCTCTGCCTGCCTCTCTGCCTACATGTAATCTGTCTGTCAAATAAATAAACAAAATCTTTTAAAAAAATAAATAAAATTTTTTTAAAAAGATGCTTATCCTGTTTACAGAAATCCCCTCCCCCAACATAATTAGACACCACCCAGTCATGTAATTTATCTTGTAATTATCAGTTTACTGTTGCCCATCAGATTTCTAAATTCTAGGAGGGCCAAGACCACATATGCTGACGTGAAAAATGGATACCCCATGACTATCCCAGGATCTAATACATATCAGAAGCTCAACAGAATAAATGAGAAAGGAAAGGTGGTACCAAGGGCCTTTAGCCTCTTATTGTTTTAGAAGCAATCTTTATGTATTAGTCTAGCCATATATTACAAAGCTTTACCCCAAATTATCATTTTAAATTTTGTTAACTGTATTTTCTAGTTTACACAAATTTAATTCTTTAAGGTTTCTGCTATGGCAATGAAAGATTCTTTCCTATCTCAAGATTATATTAAAAATTTTTTACTTATATTTTCTTCTAGTATTTTTATTTAAAAAAAAAAAAGTAGCTCTTTATTTCATCCAGAATTTGATATCATGATGTAATTGTTTTCCAAATTAATGGCCACTATTTCAAAACATCCATCATGTACTGAAAACTACATTATTTCTAAATTCTATTGTTTCATTGATTTAGCTATCTATTGCTATGCTAATACCACACATTTTAATAACACAGGGTTTCAAATACATGCATCATGATCTGTTTAAGCAAGTGTTCCTGCACTGTTCTTGCAAATAAACTACATCTGTAGGGCATCTTTCAAAATCATTCCCATTGTGATTACATTGAATTTACAGATTTAGGGTAAAGTAACATCTTTATATTACTATTCCCATCGATACTGTAATGAAAATTTAGCCATTTCCTTTCCATTACCATTATTGATATTATTTATTCCATTTTCTTATCTAATTGCACCACCTAACACTTCCAAAATAATGTTAAATACTGATGAACAAACACAACCATCTCTGACCACTTTCTAACTTCAATGGGCATTTCTAGTATGTCACAGTAAGCTGGATGCTAGCTATTAGTTTCAAGTATGTTTTAAAGATTTTATTTATTTATTTATTTGTCAGAGAGAGAGTGCGAGCAAGAGTGAGCACAGGCAGACAGAGTGGAAGGCAGAGTCAGAGGGAGAAGCAGGCTCCCTGCGGAGCAAGGAGCCTGATATGGGACTTGATCCCAGGACGCTGGGATCATGACCTGAGCCGAAGGCAGCTGCTTAACCAACTAAGCCACTCAGGCGTCCCTCAAGTATGTTTATAATATACATTTATTATGTTATTATTTGTTTAAATCTTACCATAAAAGTAACATTCAATCCTTATTTTTATTTCATTTTGTTCCATTTTCAATGAAAATATCTGTAACATTTTATCTAATATCTTTGAGACAGCCATCAAATACCACAAGGTTCTCTTTTCCTTTTACCTAATACAAACTATAACTATGTATGAGTCATTCTGCCATTCCTGGAATAAACCCCTTCTGATCAGAGTATCATTTTTATTTATCACTTTTATTTATCATTTTATCATATTGCTGATTCTATCTGCTAATATTTTATTTATAATATGTATAACTGAACTCAGAAGCAAAACTAACTTTGGGGCTTAACTTGTTTTCAAACCTTCATCAGGTGTTAGTACCCAGTGGTCACACCAGGGGGAAAAAACACTCAAAATGGTATCCTATATATAAGTTCCAGGTTTAAATTTTTTCCTGCACTTCAACTTACTCAACTAACATTTCTCAAGTATCCACTGTGTGTTTGTTAGACACTGGCAAAATAAAGATTTTTTTAAAACATGTATCTTTGGTGGGGCACCTGCCTGGCTCAGTTCCTTAAGCCTACGAATCTTGATTTCAGCTCAGGTCATGATCTCAGGGTTGTGAGACTGAGCCCCAGGTTGGGTTTCCCACTCAGCAAGAAGTCTGCTTGAGGATTCTCTCCCTCTCCCTCTCTCCCTCTGTCCCTCCCCACATGATGTGTGCATGTGTGCACACATGCTCTCTTTCTCTCAAATAAATAAACGAATCTTCAAAGTAAACGTTAAGAAAAAAATGTATCTTTGGGAGCACCTGGCTGGCTCAGTAAGAGGAGCATGGGATTCTTCATCTCAGCGTTGTGGGTTCAGCCACATATTGGGTGTAGAGAGTACTTAAAAATAAAATATTTAGGGGCACCGGGGTAACTTAGTTGGTTACATGACCAATTCTTGATTTCAACTCAGATCACAATCTCAAGGTCGTGAGACTGAGCCTTGTGTCAGGCTCTGTGCTTGGCATGGAGCATGCTTAAGATTCTCTCTCTTGCCCTCTGCTCCTCCACCAGCTTGCAGTCTCTCTCTCAAAAAGAAAAAAATAAAATAAAATCTTTTTTTAAAAAATGTATCTTTGGGGGCGCCTGGGTGGCTCAGTGGGTTAAAGCCTCTGCCTTCGGCTCAGGTCATGATCCCAGGTCGTGGGATCGAGCCCCACATCGGGTTCTCTGCTCAGCTGGAGGCCTGCTTCCTCCTCTCTCTCTGCCTGCCTCTCTGCCTATTTGTGATCTCTGTCTGTCAAATAAACAAATAAAATCTTTAAAAAAATAAAAATAAAAAAATTATAAAATAAAATAGAAATGTATCTTTGGGATGCCTGGGTGGCTCAGTCATTAAGCATCTGCCTTCAGCTCAGGTCATGATCTCAGGGTTCTGGGATCGAGCCCTACATCGGGCTCTCTGCTCAGCAGAAAGCCTGCTTCTCCCTCTCCTGCTCCCCCTGCCTGAGTTCCTACTCTCGGTGTGTCACTCTCTGTCAAATAAATGAATAAATTCTTTAAAATAAAATAAATAAAAAATAGAAAATGTATCTTTGACACAAAAAATTAAGTGAATGATGAAGAAACATACATGTAAATATAAATATACTATGACTGATTAATCTACATATATGTATAAAGCTGCACAAGGAAAACACAAAAGAACTGAAATTTGGTCTAAGTCCTGAAGGTAAATAGGAGAAACAGAGAGAACAAGAACTCTAAACATTTTTTTTTTTTTTTTTTGATATTTGATTCCAGGGACACCTGGGTGGCTCAGCTGGTTAGGCACCCAGCTCTTGATTTCACTCATGTCAATCTCAGGGTTATGAGATAAAGCCCCACTCAGGCCTTCATGCTCAGCAGGGAGTCTGCTTCTTTCCCTCTCCCTCTAGCCCCCCTAACTCATGCTTGCTCATTCTAAGTAAATAAGTCTTTTGTTTCTGAAGCAATCATTTCCACTTGCTCTTGAGTAATTTTAATTCCTATGACTGTGTCTCCTATAAAATAATGCTGTGACTAATGGCAACTGGAATTGTGTGTTGGTATGACTGACAAGGCCTATATTTCTATACATATTATGTACATAAGTTGGACTTAATATTTGTAGAGCTTGTTATTTGAAAAATCATTCTTAAATTCTTATTTTTTTCTATGAGTTTTTCAAATTCACCAAATGGTTCTCTCCCAGAATAATAGTGTGGCTTTTCACAGTCCTTCACTATTCATTACTTACTAACTTCAAAATTCAAAATTAAATAGGCATAATAAAAAAGAGTAAGATCTTGCCATTTATGACAACATAGATGAACCTAGAGGGCATTATGCTAAGTGAAATAAGTGAGACAAAAACAAATATCACATGACTTTAATTATTCATGGAATCTAAAAAACAAAATAAATGAAAAAACAAGAACCAGAAACAGTCCTATAAATATAGAGAACAAAAGGGGAGATGGATTGGGAGGGTGAGCAAAATGGGTAAAGGGGGATGGGAGATACAGGCTTCCAGTTATGGAACGAATAAGTAACAAGAATAAAAGGTACAGCAGAGGAAAAATAGTCAATGGTATTGTAATAGCATTGTATGGTGACAAATGGCAGCAAATATTGTGGTGAGCAAAGCGCATTACGTATAGATTTGTCACATCACCGTACTGAACACCTGAAAACAACCTAACAACGCATGTCAACTCTACTTCAATTTAAATTTTTTTAAATAAATAAATATGCAATGGTCGAAATATTCAGAAGAGAAGCCTTAAAAACCTAACATTTGAAATTCATGATGCTGCTGTTGCATGCTGTGTAAGATTACCACAACTTCTCTAACCATGTTCTATGGTCAGGTCATAAAGTAAAGTAAACTGAAAGCAAATTGAAACAAACTCAGGATGTTCCTTGACAAAGCACCTGGTTAACAATTTCCTAAAATATTACAGTCTGATAATCTGAAGAGAATAACGTGTACATAGTTGCCCATTAATCGTTAAGAACACATTAGATGCTGCTGGGAAGATAAGCCGGTGTAATCACTCTGGAAGATAAGAGTACTCAGTTTCAAAAATGTGCACCCACTTTGAGCAAATTCATTTTTAGAAATGTATCCTAAACATAAAAGTCAATGTACAGAGATATATGGTTAAGGATATTCAGTGAAGCACAGTTTTATTATACTGAAAAATTAACATGAAAATAAAATTTTCAGTGGTAAAAAGTATTCAAATAAATGCAGTGGAACTTTATAAATTCATCAGAAATTACAATACTCTACAGGTACCTAACAAAAGAAAAGTGGTCAAAACAAATTATTAAGAAAAGCCGGCAACACTGCATTGTGCATACCTGCACTAATACAGCAGCCACTAGCTTCATGCAGACACTTTACATTTGATTAACTAAATTTAATTCTGGATTAATTATATTTAAATAGAATTTAAAATTCAGGTCCTCAGTCAACACATTTCAAGGGCTCAACAGGCACATGTAACTAGTGGCTACCATAACAAACAGAGCAGATACAGAACATTTCCATCATCACAGAAAGCTGTATTAGACAATACTAATGGATAGTATTCTATCTTTTCTTAAGAGTTACTTATTTATTTACTTGAGAGAGAAAGAGCACAGAGGGGAAGGGGTAGCGGGAGCGAATCCCAAGCAGACTCCCCAGTGAGCACAGAGCCCAGGGACACAGGCTCAATCCCTCAATCACACAACCCAGAGATCATGACCTGAACCAAAATCAAGAGTCAGATGTTCCAGCAACTGAGCCACCAGGCACCCCTGGTATTCTATCTTTTTCAGAGAAAGAAATGTAGAAGATTCTATACATAATAAAAATGACTACAGGGGCACCTGTGTCGCTCAGTTGGTTGGACACCTGCCTTCAGCTCAGGTCATGATTCTGGAGTCCCGGGATCAAGTCCCACATCAGGCTCCCTGCTTAGCAGGGAGACTGCTTCTCCCGCTGACCTCTCTCCTCTCATGCTCGCTCTCTCTCTCTCTCTCTCTCTCTCTTTCTCTCAAGTAAATAAATAAAATCTTTAAAAAAAAAAAAATGACTAGAAACATATACATAGCAGTTATCGCTAGGTAATGACACCTGGGGTTTTAAATTTTTGCTAAACTATTTCCTAACCTTACTACAATAATCTACAGTGAATTTATTGTGTAATAAAATCATGTATTTTAAAAACACTGAATTTCCCCTTTATCAAAAATAAAATATCCTCACTGTAAATAAATATTTCAGAATTTTTACAAAAGGAGAAGTCACAGAACTTCAAATTTAGAAGTATCCTTTTGAAGTTGTTATTTTGCCATTTGGGGAATAGTCCATTTTAAAAATTTCTTTCCTCATACTTCATTCAGACTGGCACTAACACAGTTCTGAAATTTTTTTTTCCCCATCCAAATGGCTAAATTCTCTGACCACATGTAGGGAATTATATATCAATTTTTTAAAATTCATTTATTCTTTCTCAAAATGACTCACTAATTAGAAAAGTGAAAAATTATCAATAATCACAGTGGTCAGCTGAAGTCTGAGTTCCCTCTACAAAAAAACACTGCAGCATGCCTCTATATTATTCTTTCTCACTGTGCTTCCATGGCAGCAAATGATTTTTATTACATATCTTTTACAGCAAGGCAGGTTTCCATGGAAACCACAGGGCAAACATCCATTACTACTGCCAAGGACTATTTATATAAGCACACCTAAACTGCGGTAACCACTTACTTTCTCTCAGTAATATTCTAAAATTAAATAATAGGTACTCTGATTCTGGTTTTGTTGCATGTGTCTCTATGAACAAATTAAGAGATAAGTAACAAAGAAAATTCTGTGCCCCTCTAGCAACAAAATGAGTCTACAGAAATCAAACAGAGGCAGAAAAAGACACAGAAAGTCATCAAGCCAGCGTACATACCAATCAATGCCATCTCATGCAAGAGAGCAAATCAGAATAGAAATCAGTGAAGCACCTAAATAACAAAGAAGAAATTCTTTCCCACTAACTCAATAGAACATGTAAATTTATCAAAGCCAAGATGCTGACTAATCACGGGAAAAAAGGACCATCAGTAAGTCTTAAGATGGAAAAAGTGGTCACTCACCTCTCTTAACATACTGTTCTCTTTTTCCTTCTGCTCCAAAAGGCTTTCTAGGTGGTGGACATGCATCTCTGCCTCTGCCAGTCGTCTTGTTCTCTCATGGTCTTCTTCAGTAGCCTTAGCAGAAAGTCCTTTGCTCTGCAACATCTCCAGAAGTTTCTTGATGGATTCATCCCGAGCATTTAGGGTTTGCTTCTGAGTCTCAATACGCAGTTCCATTTCCTCCAAAGTCTTCCGAAGAAGGAACAGCTCTTTGGCCTGCCGCTCATGCTCAGCATGTAGCCTCTGGAAGTTCTCCTCAGTCAGCTCTGCCACACAGGGTTCACCAGTCCTACCACTACTGTCTTGCTGAAACAGCTGGTTGAGGTCCCTCTGGATCCGCAATTCATCCTGAAGAGCCTGGATTGTCATTTGCATGTGCTAGTAACAAGACAAAAAAGAAAACCCCAAATCAGCTTTCCTCCTCAAGAAAAAAAACAAAGCAGACTGGGGAAGTCAGGAAGTAGCTACCATGGCTCTCAGAACCCCAAATTCAATAAATTCTGTTTTTTTACATTGTCTCAAAAAAAAATGATTGTGATAATCTATAAAATCTCAGTAATTTAACATGTATTTATTCCCAACAGGAAACAGGACAGCTCCTCACTTTGCATGAGCCATAACAAAATAAAGATATTGTTCAAAATCAGTAGGAGAACCAAAGGGGAGGGGAGAGAAAGGGGAAATCTACAGGAAAACAAACACATCATACAAAAGTTTCATCAAAAAGAGTGCCTGACTGGCTCAGTCAGATGAGCATCCAATGCTTGATTTTGGCTCAGTCTGCTTGAGATTCTCTCTCCCTCTGCCTCTCCCGCCATGCTCAGGCACTCTCTCTCTCTCAAATAAATTAATTAATTAAAAATGAAAAGTTTCAGGACCGCTGGGTGGCTCAGTGGTTAAGTACCTGCCTTTGGCTCAGGTCATCATCCAGGGTCCTGGGATTGAGCCCCGCGTTGGGATTCATGCTCAGCAAAAAGCCTGCTTCTCCCTTTCCCTCTCTCTCTCCCCTTGCCTGTGTTCCCTCTCTCACTGTCTCTCTGTCAAATAAATAAATAAAATCTTTTCAATTAATTAATTTTTAAAAATTGAAAAAATTGAAAAATTTTTAAAAGTTTCACCAAAAAATACAAAGGATATCAAAACACAAAATGACTATTAAGAAGTTAAATTCACATATTAACTAATTAATAATAAACAATAATTAAATAATAAATTAAATAATAAAATAATTGTATATGTTTATATAAATTATCTTAATTAAAAATAAATAATAAAATAAAGTAAAAATAAAATTAAATATTAAATAATATTAAACAATAACTAACATTTTTAGAATCATATTTTTAGAAATGAAGAAGCAGTAATAACAAAATCACTCTTTGTACTGAAGGTATTTAAGGACTGGCAGTATGCCACAGTGGAAAGAACACTAACCCACAATAAGAGACATGAGTTTTAGCGCCAGCTCTCACACTAATTGCTATGCAGTTGTGGATACAATGCCACTTTCAGCATTTCAGACCCTTCATATTTAAAAATAAATAAGGATTTAAATACCTGCACCCTCTTTTCACAGAGTTAACAGTACCGTGGAAATCTTTGTAAGTTTATATTTTAAAACACAGGCTGTTAAAAAGATTTTGGCAGACTGCAAAATACCAATGTAGTAAGTATCTCGAAGAAATGATCTGGCAAGGGTACAAAGGTGTACACAGGAAGATATTCATTCTTGTTTATAAAGTAACAAAATTAGAAACAACCTAAATAGATATTAACAGGTGATGAGCTAAAGTAAATGAGAAATGTCCACACAATACAGATATTTACTGATTAAAAACTATGATCACAATATATTGTTTAAAGTATAAAAAAGCTGACTACACAATACCAAGTATAGGATGATCTCAATTCTAATTTTCAAAAGAGCATATCAAACATGGAGAGAAAAGTCTAAAAGGATATATAAGCAATTGCCAATGACTATCTCAGGTATGGACAGCTTCTACATTTTTCTTCATACTTTTCTATACTATCTAACCATGTGATCCTTTTGTAATTAACAAAAACAAAAACAAAACAAAACAAAAAAACCCTTTTAACCTAAAACCAAGAGAAACAGACTTCAGAGATGTCTGCTTGGGTATAGAATACCATCTATGTTCAATTTACTACCACTTTTGTTAAAAGGGAGGGAGTAATATTTACTATAAATAAAATATTCATAAAAAATAAAAATATGTCTGGAAAGTCACACGAGAAATAATTTTTTTTTTAGAGGGTGCCTGGGTGATTCAGTTGGTTGGGCATCCAACTCTAGATTCCACCTGAGGTCATGATCTCAGGGTCATGAGATCAAGCCCTATAACCTGCTCTGTGCTGACCATGGAGCCTGCTTGAGTTTCTCTCCCCACTCTGCCTTTCCCTCTCTCTCATTCTCTAATTTAAAAAAAAAAAAGAAAAGAAAGAAAGTAAAACTAGAATAGTTGAGGGACACCTTGTAAGAACCCTTTACTAGAAATGTATTGTATTCCTCTTAAAAATTTTTTTACCTGAAGTAATAATATAATTGACATTGGATTTTTTTTAGTAACAGTCTTATTGAAATACAATTCACATACCATAAAGTTCACCAGTTTTAAGTATATAATTTAGTCGTTTTTAGCATATTAAAAGTTGTACCTGGAACACTATCAGTTCTAGAACACTTCCATCACCCCTTGGAGAAATCTCACCCCAATTATGCATTTGCATCCCATCTCCTCTCCTCCCAACCATCCTCTTGAATTTGAACAGATGTTCTACTCACTCAAAAATTAAATTTTAAAGAAGCATATTATAAAGAAGCATATATTTTATACTTAAAAAATAATGAAATTCTGATGCATGGTACAACATGGATGAAATCTAAATAAATCAGTCACAAAAGACAAATATTATATGATTCCACTTACATGAAGTATCTAGAGTAGTCAAATTTATAGATGCAGGAAGTAGAAGAATGGCTGCCAGGGCCTGGAAAAAGTGGGGGTTGGGGAGGGATGGGGAGTCACTGCTGAATGGGTACAGAGATTCAATTTTACAGGATGAAAAGAGTTCTGGAGGTGGATGGTAATAATGTTTGCACAACATAATGTACTTTATGCCACTGAACTTGCAAAATAGTTAAGATGGTAAATGTTTCGGGGCGTCTGGTGGCTCAGTTGGTAAGCGTCTCCCTTCAGCTCGGGTCACGATCCCAAGAGTCCCTGCTCAGTGGGGAGCCTGCTTCTCCCTCTCCCTCTGCCTGCCGCTCCCCTTGTTTGTACTTTCTCTGTCAAATAAATAAAAACTTAAAAAAAAATGGTAAATGTAAGGTGTATTTTATAACAATAAAGAAAATGAGGAAAGATGATGCCTGCCATAAAATTCCAATGTATGGATATGGAAATAATTTATTTATGACTACTGATAAACATTTGGGTTGGTTCTCAGTTTACACTATCACAACTGGCACCTTCGTATGTTTGTCTTTGTACATGTATCCAAATTTTTCCTAGGGATAAATTCTCAAAGGTAGAATTGCTTAATTGGAAGATATGCAATTATAATTTTGATATATATTAAAATTATCTCTAAAAGGGTCTGTACACATTTAAACTTAATACCAAACCATATCTGGAGTGGCCATTTCCCACACATTTTAAAACTCTGGGCATTTTCTTTCTTTTACTGGCATTTCTTCAATTACAAGCATGGCTGAATATCTAGCCACATATCTACTGGCACCTTGCAGTCCTTCCTTTGTGACTCATCTGTTCTTGTTTTTTGCCCATTTTGTTATTTTCCTAAGTGGATTAAATAACCTTCGCCTGCTGTGTATGTTACAAATATTATTTCCAAGGCTGTCATTTTTCTTTTAACAAGGTTTATGATTAGTATTATAGAGAATTTATTCATTTATTTAGTGCAAACATACAAACTGTTTCTTTCGTAGTTTCTGGTTTTGCTACTATGCTTGGCGAGTAGTGAAAAGATATGTCAAAATGCTAATTCTCTGAAGTCTAGGATCAATTCTAGTTTCCGTCTTTACCCCTGGAAATAAAAAAAACCCAGATAAAGTCTGAGTGAATTTATCCCAAAGAGAAATATCAGAAGTAAAACTCAACAATGAAACAGATTTCTAGGTACAACTGTTCCTCGTTTTTTTGGACATTCATCACTATTCAAGTCAGGAGAAACAGACGTTGACCAAAATAGTTTTGGTCTCACATATACTTTACCACTTGTGTTTATATCTAGTATAGCAATTATCATTTTGGTGAAGAAAAAATTACAGCTACTAACGTAAGGTCTACTTCTTCAGCTCTGCTTGCACACATTTTACTATGAAATATTTCCTAGGAAATACAAAATGATGGTCTGATTGGCAGTCTAGAAAGCTACAGAGCAATCTTCTCCATTGAAATAGGAATCACCATTCCTACTTTAGGCCACATTCAAGCTAGCTTTACTTAAAAAAAAAATTCTTGCCAGTTCCCTTGGGAGAAGCAGCAGCAGGCTAGAAGCCAGGCTACTCCTTCTCCAGCATATTCATACAGATGATAAAATGAGCAAACCTGTACATCTCACAGACATTTACAAGTGTCTTACACAGTGATCAACCAAAAACAGAGAGCGGCATCAGGAGAACTTCTATTTGGGAACTCTGCTCATGACACTCCCCAAAACGAACTCACACTTCTCACATTCCAAATGTTATACCAACACTCACTAGTCTACCACTTTCCACTCTGACATTCAGTTGATCTAGAAAGACTGGAAAAGTAACGGCTTAAAATTTACTCCAAGGACTGTGCTATTATTACACCAAGCTGTAGCTCAATGAAATGGCAGCACACCGTGAACAACCATAATCTCTGACAGGGGCTATGACTTAATTAGAAAATTAACACATCTATCTGCGAAAACAATGAAAGATCACCCTTCATACAATATCTTTTGGATACATATCAGAAGCTCCTGTGAGGCAGAACTTCCCAAATATAATCATTAGTTTCTTGGAACAACAGAACACTTTGATCCAGTTTATCCTGATTTCTAAAATGACAGAACTTTGTAGTCTAGAGCTACTTTTAATTAGGAAAAAAGAAAAAATACAGTATTGCCCCCCACCTTTTCCACAGGAATATGTTCCAAGATCCCCAGTGGATGCCTAAAACTATGGATAGTACCAAATCCTCTATATCCTAGGTTTTTTCTAATACATACATATCTATGATAAAAATTTAATTTATAAATTAAGCATAGTAAGAGATTAACAAAAATACCTAAAATAGAACAATTATAACAATATGCTGTAATAACAGTTATGTGAATGTGGTCTCTCTGTCAAAATATCTTCTTGTACTGTACTCAACCTTCTGATGATAATGTGAGATGATAAAATGCCTAGGTGACAGACTGAAGTAAGGTGAATGACGCAGGCACTGTGAGGTAGTGTTAGGCTATAAGTGACCTTCTAACAGTAAATCAGAAGGAAAATGAGGTCTGCTTCTGGACCATAAGTGACCACCAGTAATTGAAACCACAGAGAGCAAAACCATGCAAAGGGCAGACTACTCTACTATAGATACAAGAAAATGGTCATCGTTAAAAACAATACATCATGGAGAACTCAATGCACCATTTGTCAAGATGATCCATTAGAAAAAGTACCAGTATTGCACCATATTATGTTAAATTAAAAACACTTTTTTCTGAAACATATAAATGTATACATTAAGGAACCTTATTCATGTAAGATGCAAAAGAGCTTATAATAATTCTTATTGAAGTCGTCTGAGTCAAGCTTACAGCTTCCTCAGGCTATGTGATGGTCTGATCTGTACTGCCATTTTACTATATCCCTAAACAACAGCACCTACCAGACTAATCTGAAATGTATTTCTTTGTTTTTGCCTTCATTAAAAATTTTCTAGGACTTGGGGCAGTCATCTCTTTACTCTGGGGCATAGCACAGTGCTTGGTATAGTTAGTGCTCAATAAATTTTTGATGAAAGAATGACCAAAACAAATTTTGAAAAATTATTTTGAAAGTAAACAGCTAGTAGATAGTACATGCAAATTTCCCTAGAAAGCTGTATCTTTCCCCTATAATACAATAAATTACTCATCTTCTCTAACAATTAGTTCTTTACCAACTACAACAAAAAAATTCTATCTTAAATACTAACTATCCAAAATACAAAACAAAATCCTATCAAAAAATGTTAACTACATACTCTGGATTTATTTGCATTTTTTTTTCTTTTTAAAGTAACCTCTACACCCAATGTGACATTTGAAACCACCACCCCAAGATCAAAAGTCACATGCTCCACTGATTCAGCCAGCCAGCCATCCCTGAATTTATTCATGTTCAATCTAAAACAAACAGAAGCATTTTCAGATAATCAACAGTCAACAAGAACTTTATACTTTTAGTACTGTACAAAGCACATAGAGTTCTTGTCCAAAAATAAAGCTTAGAAAATGATAAAACATAATAGTTACAGAGATTACACTCACTCACCAGCACTATATCTTATCACAAATTGTAAATTAAGAACAATATTCAAGAGGCACGTTGGTGGCTCAGTTGGTTAAGCGCAGCTGCCTTTGGCTTGAGTCCTGATCCTGGGGTCCTGGGATCGAGCCCCATGTCAGGATCTCTGCTCAATGGAGCATACTTGTCCCTCTCCCTCTGCCTACTGCTCCCCCTGCTTGTGCGTACTCTCTCTCTGTCAAATAAATAAATAAAATCTTTAAAAAAAAAAAAAAAAGGAAGAAAGAAAACAATATTCAAGAGAGAAATGGGACACATACATGTAAAGCACTTCTTCTACATGCAATATAGTCAGATGAAGTTTGGAACCTATTAGAGATCACTTGAGCTAGACTCATGAATCCTTAATATGAAAAGAAAGTATTCTAATTTCTGTCATTTTAGAAGGAACTTGGTGAGTAATTTAATCAGTCTGAGTCTCAGAAAGTGAAACAGTGGAAGTGCCTCTAAGGTAATTCATGTCTTCTAATCATCAGTTTACTATTAACACAGTTGATGACAAGGATTTATTTTCTGTGCAGCAAATATTAAACCAAAATCAAGTTCTCAGACTAATCTAAACTTGCTAATCTAAATTAGCAAGAGACACACTCCAATGCAAGAAACAACCACACAGAATTCAAATGGAAAAATTAAAATTATCAGGCGCCTGGATGGCTTAGTCGTTAAGCAACTGCCTTCAGCTCAGGTCATGATCCCAAGGTCCTGGGATCGAGGCCCACATCAGGATTCCTGCTCGACGGGAAGCCTGTTTTCTCCCTCTCTCACTCCCCCTGCTTGCATTCTCTCTCTCTCTCTCTCTGTTTTTTTTAAACAAAATCTTAAAAAAAAAAAGGAAAAAAGAAGAAGAAAAAGAAAAATTATTTAACATTCTCACCCTCTAATTTGAGTTGATTCTCCTCTAAAAAAGAAAGAGTCAAGAAAATGAACAAGCAATTATACAGAATTCTAGCAGCTACTCTCTGCTCTTGAATCCAGGAAATATAAGAATATCTATCTTTATGGTAGTACAACCCAGAATGGAAGTTAAAGAATAAATGAAAATGCTATCAAAATAGGGAAACCCTAAGGTCAAAATACAGTTGACCCTCAAGAATGAACAACATGGGTTTGAACAGCATGGGTCCACTTACACATAGATTTTTTTTTTTCAATAAACAGTATAGTACTATAACTGTAACCACATTTTCTCTTTTTTTTTTTAAAGATTTTTTTAAAAATTAACATATAATGTATTATTCGTTTCGGGGCATTTTTTTTTTTTAAGATTTTATTTATTTACTTGACAGAGAGTACGAGCACAAGCAAGGGGAGCAACAGAGGAAGAGGGAAAAGCAGGCTCCACTGAGCGGGGGGCCTGATGTGGACTCAATCCCAAGACTGAACAGAAGGCAGGCACTTAACCAAATGAGCCACCCAGGCGCCCCTTCCTCGTGATCTTCTTTTTAAAAAAAAACAAACTTATTTATTTATTTATTTGACAGAGAAAGAGAAAGAGAGAGAGAGAACACAAGCAGGGGGAGTGGGAGAGGGAGAAGCAGGCTTCCTGCTCAACAGGAAGCCTGAAGTGGGCCTCCATCCCAGGACCTTGGACCATGACCTGAGCAGAAGACAGATGCTTAACAACTGAGCCACCCAGGCTCCCCCTCATGATTTTCTTAATAACATTTTCTTTTCTCTAGCTTGCTTTATTATAAGAATATAGTATATAATACATATACAAAATATGTGTTGTTTATATAATCAGTCAGGCTTCTCGTCAAGAGTATGCTATTAATAGTTAATCTGGGGGAAGTCAAAAGTTATATGCAGATTTTCAACAGTATAGGGAACAGTGCCCCTAACCCCCACACTCCTCAAAGGTCAACTGCACATTTTATATTTTATGGCCTCATAATCAACAATTCAAGTAACAATAAACCACTCTTATTACAAGTCCTAGAAATTCCAAATTAGTTTTAGTTACACCCAAATTGCCATACTATCATCTACCCCTTCACCTCTATTTATGCAGTCTCTGCCCTTTCCCTCTATCACTCTCAGTTAAATCCTACTTGTCCTTTCACTCTTAGCTCAGGCATTATGTCCTCTGGAAAGCCTGTTCAGACTCCCCCAACTGAAAGAAAGACAGAAAAAGGGAAGAAGGAATTGGTAAAAGAAGTATAGAAAGGATAGAACCCCAAACCAGAAATTAAAATAGTAAAACTATCATGCTAAGCAATACCAGGATTGAAGAGATTCATCTCATTGTAAATAACATCCAAGTAACTTAAAACAAACAAACCCAACACTTCAAAAGTAAAATCCACCAGCAAAGGGATCCTACCACAACCATTTCCATAAATGTTTAACTTGAAAACACTCAGCAGTTAACAACTGCAGTGGCAGAACTACAAACTACCAGAAAGATACTGTTCATTCCAGCAGCATTTCAAGTATCAAATTCACTTCTTTCTTCATTTTCTATAACCCAAAAGTTGCAAACACCTGCAACAAAGGTAAATGAGGTTAACAAAATCCCCAAACTTAGTCACTGAAATACTGGTATGTGAATCAAAAAGAAAGAAAAATAAAGAACAAAGAGTTAGGTGATATGCATCAGCTATGAGAGTGATAACAGCTAATCTTGCCAATGCTGCTTTGGGGAATAGATTTTGCTGAATGAACACACACAGGAAGCAAGAAGCTTAGCAATCTGAAGGGAGTCCCTGCTGACATTCAGCTGCAGCACACAACATAAAGCTGCCAGGGGCTGATGTCTGAATGCCACAGAGCTATGTCAACACTGAAGTCACTGTGTGCCCACAGCTTATCAGAAACTATAGAATTTCTTTCTCCCTCATCCACGTTCTCCAGCGAAAGAAGCAAGGAAGACTGATCCTAAGAGTACAGAGATCATGACCTTAGAGCCTTAAAGAAAAGCATTCATGTACAGTGCTACTATTTAAAATACTTTGACAGGGGGGCCTGGGTGGCTCAGTGGGTTAAAGCCTCTGCCTTCGGCTCAGGTCATGATCTGGGGGTCCTGGGATCAAGCCCCACGTTGGGCTCTCTGCTCAGCCGGAAGCCTGCTTCCCTCTCTCTCTCTCTGCCTGCCTCTCTGTGTACTTGTGATCTCTCTCTTTCTCTGTCAAATAAATAAATAAAATCTTTTAAAAAATAAAAAAATAAAATAAAATAAAATACTTTGACATATACTATCACCAAAAAGATTTTGAGATGAAGCTCAACAAAATTATGTATATAATTAATTCTCTCTGGAGAAAACAACATAAAACATACACAAAAAACATTCAAAAAGAATAAACGAACCCAAATTATTCACATCTTATCTCAATACTTTATTTCTATTAAATGTGCTTTCCTATAAAAATCAAATCTAACAAAAAAAATCAAATCTAACTATTAAACAAATCAGAGTGAAACTGACTACACTAGGCAACTGACAGACTGCCATAGTCTACCACAAAAATACCAAGAACAAGGGGTGCCTGGATGGCTCAGTGGGTTAAGTCTCTGCCTTCGGCTCGGATCATGATCTCAGGGTCCTGGGATCAAGCCCCGCATCGGGCTCTCTGCTCAGTGGGCAGTGGGCTTCCCTCTCTCTCTCTCTGCCTGCTGTTCTGCCTACTTGTGATCTCTGTCAAATAAATAAATAAAACCTTAAAAAAAAAAAAAACAAAGAAAGAAATACTAAGAACAAGTGTAGTCAAAGACATCTGTATCAAGAGTTCAGCAATCTGGCAAATGTAAGATCAACATGTAAAAACCACATTTCTCTACACAGAAACAAATCTTTCAAAAGTATAATTAAAAAGAGAGAGAGATAAGAACAAAAAGGTACCTGGGGATAAATATGAACAACAACAACAGAAATACAAAGCTTTTATAGATAAAATAAAATATCTTTCTGAAAAGTAACTGAGATATAAATATTTATTGTACACAATCCTTTAATATTCTCCATGGCAATCATCAAATAAGGTGTGACTAAGACTCTTGCACATGCTTCTGTAAAAATAGAATAAAATAGCATAGGTAAAAGAAATCTTTAAAAATTAATGAAATTTCTTGAAAAATTAATGAAGAAACAAAAAAATGAACGGACAGTATAAAAGATTGCTTCATGATTTAGCATTGCTGTTAAGAGCAAATAAAAGCACCAGATGGAATCTTCGTGGGGTATAAAAAGGAAAACTAATTTGCTGACTCTCACCAATTCTATCATATAAACCCCAATAAATACATTTGTTACCATTATTTTCAAATATTTAATTCCTGCACCCATATTTACCACATCATATTTGGAATTCAAATACTTAGACATAAGTCCACAAAATCTTTCACCACTTCACCTGACTGAATACTTTTAAGTAAAATATATTTAGACATCTATGTTAGAAAGCACACTTGATAAAATTAAAAACTGACACACTGAACTTAACCAAAATTAAAACTTTATCAAAACTTTTATCAAACTGACTATTATAAACTGGTAAGTCACATACTGGGAGAAATAGTGACTGTCCAAGGACTTGCATCCTGAATATATAAACAATTCCTCTAACACAAATAAAAACAAACACGCTAATGCTTTAAAAATAAGTGAAAGACTTATATACGTTGTAAAGAAAGATACACAACTAGCCAATGTGCAAGTGAAAAAATGACCAATGTCATTAGTAATTATAAAAATGAAAATTAAAACCAGAATGACATGCCACCACATACCCACTAGAAGAGCTAACATGTAGCTCTTCTACATGTTAACATTGGTAACCACCAATGTTAGCAAACATGTGAAGCAACCAGAATGTGAAATTATACCAATATTCTGGAAATTAGTCAGCCAGGTGTTTTTTTTTTTAATTTTTTTTCTTTTTCTTTTTCTTTTTTAAGATTTGACCTACTTGTGATCTCTGTCATATAAATAAATAATAATTTTAAGAAAAAGATTTATTTGGGCGCCTGGGTGGCTCAGTGGGTTAAGCCGCTGCCTTCGGCTCGGGTCATGATCTCAGGGTCCTGGGATCAAGTCCCGCATCGGGCTCTCTGCTCAGCAGGGAGCCTGCTTCCCTCTCTCTCTCTGCCTGCCTCTCTGCCTACTTGTGATTTCTCTCTGTCAAATAAATAAATAAAATCTTAAAAAAAAAAATTAAAAAAAAAAAAAAAAGATTTATTTGAGAGAGACAGCATGCAAGCAAGCATGAGTGGGGGGGTGGTAGAGGGAGAGGGAGAAGCAGACTCCCCAGCTGAGCAGGGAGCCCAACGAGGGGCTCGATCCCAGGACCCTGGGATCATGAACTGAGCCAAAGGCAGATTCTTAACCAAGTGAGCCATCCAAGTACCCCAGCCAGTTTCTCATAAAGTCTCCTAGGTATCTTCCTAAAAGAAGTGAAAACGTGTCCACAAGCACATATGTATAAAAAGAACATTTACGGGGTCCCTGGGTGGCAGGGTCAGTTAAGCATCCGACTCTTGGTTTCAGCTTAGGTCACAACCTCAGGGTCATGAGATGGAGCACTGCATCGGGCTCCGAGCTCAGGGAGGAGTCTGCTCAAGTTTCTCTCTCCTTCCCCCCTTACCGTCCCTCCTTCTCAACAACAACAAACAAAAAAATCAAGACTTAAAGGTATACCTTTGAAAAGGAAAAACTAAATATTCAAGATATTTTAACTAGTAACGACTTCACTTAAAAGAAACAACAGTAATTTAGTCAATTTAAGAACTCTTCCAGTTCTAACATGCTCTGTAGGATGTTCTATCACCTGACTCAGTGGCAACCTTACATTCTTAAACTGGTAAAAGAGAAAAAGGCAGAAGCTTAGGGTTTTAAAAACTCATTCAGGAGTTCCTGGGTGGCTCGGTCAGTTGAGCGACCAACTCCTAGTTTTAGCTCAGGTCAAGATCTCGGGGCCATGAGATCAAGCTCCTCATTGGGCTCTGAGCTCAACAAGGAATCTGTGTGAGATTCTCTCTCTCCTTGGCCCTCTGCCACTCTCCCCAGCTCACAAGTGTGCACACTCTCTCTAAAACTGGTGAATAAATCTTTAAAAAAAAAAAAAAACCCTCATTCAAACATGCAACAAAAATAACCATCAACAATGTGCCTTAGTTTTCTTCAGATCTCTCTCTCTCTCTCTCACTCATACACACACACACACACACACACACACACACACACACTGTTATGGGTTTATAAATCATATAAATGATGTCATTTGTACATGCTTCTCTTTGCAACTTGTTTTGTTACTCTACCTAATGTGCCTGAGAATGTAAAGTGCTGTATCCACTATGGAAAAGAGTAGGAAGCTCCTCAAAAAATTAAGAATAGAACTATGGGGGGCTCCTAGGAGGCTCAGTCAGTTAAGGATCCGCCTCTTGATTTTGGCTTGGGTCATGATTTCAAGGTGGTGGATCGAGCCACTGAGTTGGGATTCTCTCTCTCCCTTTCCCTCTGATTTTCCACCCCGCCCCTGACTTATGTGTTCTAAAAAAAATTGAATTAAATTAAAAAATAGAACTACTATACGATCCAACAAGTCTTCAACTGCTGAGGGTGTTTACCATCTCTTTATCCAATTAATGTGAATACACCCAAGTTACACTACAGATACATTAGTATGCTGCTGCCAAACACAAAATACTACACACACACACACACACACACACACACACAGGATTACCTTTCAAAATCTGAAACAATCTAAATTCCAAAATACATCTGCCGTAAGTATTTTGGAAGAAGGAATTTTGTACCTATATTTCGTTTTATGAGCTCCTCACCATTGAGTATGATGTTCACTGTGTGTTTTTCCTAAATGACCTTTATCATGTTGAGGTATGGTCCTTCTAAACCTACTTTGTTGAGGGTTTTTATCAGGAATGGATGTGGTACTTTCTCAAATGCTTTTTCTGCATCTATTGAAATGATCATATGGTTTTTATCCTCTTATCTGTGTGATACATACTGACTAGGATTTCCAAGTACTTAACCACCCTCTGAATCCCAGCTTGATCATGGTGGTTTTTGACTTTTTTAATGCAGTGTTGAATTTGTTTGCTAGTATTTTGTTGAGAATGTTTGCATCTATGTTCATCAGAGATACTGGCCTGTAGTTCTCTTTTTCAGTGGTGTCTTTACCTGGTTTTGGTATTGGGCTGATACTGGCCTCATAGAATGAATTTGGAAGTTTTCCTTCTTCTTCTATTTTTTGGAATAGTTTGAGAAGAATAGGTACCAACTCTTCTTTAAATGTTTGATAGAGGGGTGCCTGGGTGGCTCAGTTGTTAAGCATCTGCCTTCAGCTCAGGTCATGATCCCAGGGTCCTCGGGATCCCTCCTGGACGAGAAGCCTGCTTCTCCCTCTCCCACTCCCCATGCTTGTGTTCCCTCTCTTGCTGTATGTCTGTCAAATAAATAAATAAAATCTTTAAAAAATAAAAAATAAAATGTTTGGTAGACTTCACCACCTGTGAAGATGTCTGGTTCAATTTCACTTTTGGTAATCATCGATCCTATTCAAATCTTCTATTTCCTCCTGATTCAGTTTTGGGAGGTTGTATGTTTCTAGGAATTTATCCATTTCTCTTAAGTTGCCCAATTTGTTGGCATTTAATTTTTCAAAATATTCTCTTTTAATTTATTTCTGTAGTGTCAGTTCTTATTTCTCCTCTTTCTTTCTGGTTTTGTTTACTTGAGTCCTCTTTTTTTTTTTTTTCTTTTTAAATGAATCTGGCTAGAGGTTTACCTATTTTGTTGATTTTTTTCAAAGAACCAGCTCCTGGTTTCATTTATCTGTTCTATATTTTTTAATTTCTATACCATTTATTCCTGCACTAATCTTTTATTTTTTTCTTCCTTCTGTTGGTTTGGGATTTTGTTGTTCTTTTTCTAGCTCCTTTAGGTGTAAGCTTAAATTGTTTATTTGAGATTTTCTTGCTTCTTGAGATAGGCCTATATTGCTACAAACTTCCCTCTCAGAACTGCTTTTGCTGTATCCCAAAAGGTTTTGGACCACTGTGCTTCATTTTCCTTTGTTTCCATGTAAATTTCTTTGATTTCTTGGCCAACCCAATTCATTGTTTAGTAGCATGTTATTTAGTCTCGATGTATTTGTGCTCTTTCCAGATTTTTTCTTCTGGTTGATTTCTGGTTTCACAGCATTGTGGTCAGAAAAGAGGCATGGTATGACTCTAATCTTTTAAAATCTGTTTAGACTTGTTTTGTCAATGTTCCATGTGCACTTGAAAAGAATGTGTATTCTGTTTTAGGACGGAAGGTTCCAAATATATGTTAGATCTATCTGATACAGTGTGTCATTCAAAGCCACCATTTCCCTGTTGGTTTTTTGTTTTTGTTTTTGTTTTTGGAATCTCTACAACCAACACGGGGATTGAAGTCACAACTCCAAGATCAAAAGTCACATCCTCCCCCTACCGTGCCGTGCCAGCCAGATGCCCCCCCTTGATTTTGTATGGATGATCTGTCCATTGATGTAACTGGGGTGTTAAAAAGTCCCCTACTATTATTGTATTACTATCAATTAGTTCATTTATGTTTGTTACTAACTCTTTTATGTATTTGCTTCCATGCTGTATACATACATTTTTATAATTGTTGTATCTTTTTTTATATAAAAGATATCTATATAAAAGATACAATTGTTGTATCTCTTATTATTATATAGTGTCCTTCTTCGTCTTTTGTTACAACCTTAGTTTTAAGGTCTATTTATTCCAATGTAAGTATTCTAGCCCAGCTTTCTTTGGACATTTGTTTGTTAAATATTTCTCCAACCCCTCATTTCAATCTGCAGGTTTCTTTAGGTCTAAAATGAGTCTCTTGCAAACAGCATACAGATGAATCCTGGTTTTTTTTATCCACCCTGTTACCCTATGTCTTTTGATTTAGTCCATTCCTGTTCAAAGTAATTGTTGATAGATATGTATTTATTGCCATTTTGTTATTTGTTTTGTGGTTGTTTTTGTAGTTTTCCTCTGATCCTTTCTTCTCTTGCTCTCTTTCATGGTTTGTTGGCTTTCTTTAGTGATTTACTTGGATTCCTTTCTCCTTATTTTTTGCATATCTATTACTGGGTTTTGATTTGTGGTTACCATTAGATTTGTATACAACATTTTATGCACGTAGCAGTCTAAATTAACTTGATGGTCACTTAAGTTTGAACCCATTCCTTACTCCTCTCCCACCCCATGTTTTAAATATATGGTGTCATATTTTATATACTTTTGTGAATCCTTTGACTGATTTTTATAGATGTCTTATTTTTACGGTTTTTATGTTTCATACTTTTCATACTCCCACTTGTGGTCTTTCTTTTCTACTCAGAATCCCCTTTAATAATTCTTTCAGGGCTGGTTTAGTGGTCATGAACTCCTTTAGTTTTTGTCTGAGAAACTCTTTATATCTCCTTCTACTCTGAATGATAACCATGATGGACAGAGTATTCTTGGCTGCAGATTCTTCCCTCTCAGCACTTTGAATAGATCATGCCATTTCTGCCCCTTTCTCTCTTCTCCTGAGATCCCTATACTGCAAATATTATGCTTGATGGAGTCACTGAGTCCTCTAAGTTTGTTCTCATTTTGCAGAGTTTTTTTTTCCCCTCATTTCCTCAGCTTGATTACTTTCCATTACTCAGTCTTCCAGGTCATTAATTTGTTCCTCTGCTTCCTCCATTTATTTATTTATTTAGCCTGCTATTTATTCCATAAAGTGTATTTTTAATCTCAATTATTGTATTCATCTCTGATTGTTATTTTTCTCTCTCTCTTATAAAGGTCTCACTGATGTCCTCTACTCTTCTCTCAAGACCACCGAAGGATCTTTATAATCATTACTTAAAATTCTCCCTCACATATATTACTTACCTGTTTCACTTGGGTCTCTTGCTGTGACTTTATCCTATTCTTTCATCTGAGACATATTACCCTGTCTCCTCATTTTGCCTAACTCTGTTTCTGTGTGTTAGGAAAGTTAGCTAGATCCCCTGCTCTTGAAAGGAGTGGGCAGGCACACACTTTATTAAGGTGGTGCTGATCCTCTTCCACAGGGGATACATAGCTGCTACTGAGACTGGGTCAGGCGAGACCACTCCCAGAAGGGCGTACACAGAATGGGGTACAGCTTTAAGAAAATATGAGCGTCCTCTGCAGGAGGTCAAAAGAGGTAGTGCTGGCAAGGTTTGCGCAGGTCTTCTCTGGGAGTGGACCCACAGCACCAGGACTGACATAGGCCTACCTGGAGGGGGCGAGCAGTGAAGCAAGTTAGGTAGTGAATCAGCACTGAACTAGTTTAGCAGGTGGCCGTGTGAATATGCTGGGGGCTGAGGGCGGAGGAAGGAAACTGTGCCTGTCAGTTCCTTTCTTCTTAGAGAAGTCCTTCAGCAAACTGAATTTAGTAACTAACTCCCTCTCCCTCCCACATATCCCAAGCATTTTTCAAACTGCTGCTTCCAAGCAGTATCACTAAGGGCTATTTGTCGTGCTGCCTCTTTAAGAGTGGGGACTCAGGGACACCTCGGTGGCTCACACGTTAAGCTAAGCAACATACTCTTGATTTCGACTCAGGTCATGATCTCAGGGTCATGAGAACAAGCCCAGCATCAGGCTTCATACTCAACATGCTTAAGATTATCTCTCTCCTCTCCTCTGTCCCTCCCTCCCACCCTGCTCACACACATCTCTCCCTCTCTCCCCACCTCTCTCTCTTAAAAAGAAAAAAAAAAAAAAAAAAAAAGTGGGGACTCAGCCTCCTATCGCCCTCCTTCTCCTGGAGGTGAGCCTGCTAATTTTTTAAAGTCCTGCTGGCTGTTAAGAACTCATGAAATGTCCCCCTCTGATCATCAAAGCCAAATGCTTTGGGGATTCACCTTCACTATGCAGGCTCCCTGGTGTGCTAGTGTGTTCCCTTCCCCTTTCCACATCCACAATTCCCTCCCTCCAGAGGTCAGGCTCACGAGTTTAGGTTTTCACAGAATCCTTGACCTTCCTACCCTCTTCAGTGTGGCCTGTTCTCTACATTTAGTTGTGGAGTTTGTCTGGCCAGTCTTCAGGTTGTTTTCTGGATCATTTACACCAAAGTATTACATAGTTGTATGCATGGGACTAGGTGAGTTTAGGGTTCTCATACTCTGCTATCTTCCCGAGGTCAAAAATAAGAACATTTAAATGAGATGTTCACAAAGGAATATAAGGAATATTTAAGGACTTCAGCAAACCTAAATTATTTCATATTTGTTCCTAATATAGACTTACGCAAAAGAAAATTTGAATTCCAATCTATAGACCAGCACCACAGAAACATGAAACCCCTAGCAACTCAAGACCAGCACTTTACCCTAGGAGGAAAAACTAACTCCTAACCTATTTCAATACCAAAAGAAAAACACAGATTCTGAAAGGAAAAAAATCTGGCCACCCTGGTAGATCTCCCCATCAATAACAAAAGCTAGTAACTAACATGAATGAGTCTACTTCAGACAGCTTTAAAGATAAGGCAGCAGTAATGAAAAATAAACTTAACCAAATATTGAAGAATGAAAGAAAAAATACTAAAGTATAATCCCTCACTGATGGAAAAAATATTTTTAGTAGCTACTACGTACCAGGCATTATGTTCGTTGCTAAAGACACAATGGTAGGTAGGCATAATAAACACAATCTGTGTCCACATAAAAATAGATAAGATAGTCATTAATCAAAATACACATACAATACACACAATTATACCTGCAAACAGGAATAAAAGCTACAAATTCAAGGAAGAGAATACATAACAAAAAGACCTAACCTACCTTGGGAGGGCCTCAAAAAGTTCACCCAAAAAAATGTGATTTGGGGACTAAATGAGATCTGAAGAGTAAGTTAACTTCCATTAGCTATTTAAAGAAATGACACTTACTCTCTTGAAGAGAGGACAACATACAGGAAGAATCTAAAGGAGGAGGCATGACACATAATGAGAATTAAGAAGGAGATGGAAGCACCAAGAACTTAAAGGAAGTGTGGCAGGAGTTTTAACAGACTTTAAAGGGCAGCAGGGGGCCATGAAAAGTTCTGAGGGCAGTATTATTACCATCATCATCACTAATATATCAAGCGCTTACCACATGCCAAGCGCATATTATACCATTAAATTACAATCACAGGCAGTAAAGATTATTAGAACCATTTTACAGGTGAGAAAACTAAGCTTTGAAAAGACTGAGCAACGTGACAAAGGTCATATAATTAGTGAGTGTGAAGCCAGGACTCAAACATCACTAAAAGTTAAAACATTAGGGGGAAGGAAAAAGACGAAAAAACTGGGAGACCGTTGCAATAATCTAAGCTAACAATGATGATGACCAGACTATGATGGTAGTGGCAATGGGGGTGGAAAAATAGATGGCTTAGAGAAATACTCAAGAGGAGGGAAAAAAAAAATCACCAGGATTTGACTGACCAGGTGGAAAATGAGGGAGTGAAGGAATCAAGGAAAATTCTAAAGTTTCTGACTTGGGTACCTGGGTGGCTCAGTTGGTTGCATCTGCCTTCAGCTCAGGTCATGATCCTGGGGTCCTGGGATCGAGTCCCACATAGGGCTCCCCACCCAGCGGGGAGTCCGCTTCTCCCTCTACCCGTTCACCCCACTCATGACCTCTATCTCTCTTATGCTCTCTCTCTGAACTGAATAAATAAAATCTTTTAAAAAATAAAAAAATTTAAAAAAAATAAGGTTTCTGACTTAAACACCCTGGACAAGCGGTGGTACCATTGATAAAAATGGGAAAATAGGACAGACAAGAATTAAGGGAAAATCATGAGCTGAATTTAAGGAGACTTTTGAGATACTGATAAAAGGTTTCAAGAGAGCAAACTGAGTATGTAGGTCTGGAGCTTGAAGGAATGACATGAGCCAAAGATACACATGTGTAAGTTTTGATAGACAGATGTGAACTGAAACCACAACAGTGAACCAGCATCCCTAATAAAAGAGAGTAAGACATAATAATAATAGTCTAATAATAGACATATAATAATAATAGTCAAACGACTAAGCCTACATTAAATGGCAGGTACAGTATGAGAGGAAAAGGAGACAAGAGGAGCAGCCAAAAAAATAGGGGTGGGGGGAATCAAGAAAACACACGTCACAGAAACTAAAAGAAGTGACAAGGGTGCCTATGTGGCTCAGCCAGTTAAGCATCTGCCTTCAACTCAGGTCATAATCTCAGGGTCCTGGGATGGAGCCACATGTCAGGCTCCCTGCTCAGTGGGGAGCCTGCTTCTCCCTCTCCCTCTGCCTCTCTCCCCAGCTCATGCTCTCTCTTTTGGAAAAAAAAAAAAAAAAGAAAGAAAGAAAAAAAGGTAACAGCAGCAGAAGCGATAGGACCTCTGAAAAAGAAAAAACCACAGGCCCAAAATGGAGTCACTTAGGGCTAGGTCAAGTCACCAAACCAGGACTTAACACCTAACTGTAGTCTCCACCTCCCCCTAAAATGTATTCTTAACCCATAAGCTAGTAACATTCTGGTCAGCACCAATGAGGTAATCTGTCATGTGGGCAATCTCTATCCTCTGCCAAAGGAAGATGAGGAAATGCATATAGTAAGATTCCCTGTCTGTCCCTAAAGGAAAGGTGAGGATACCTAAAACAGTCCTTTCTTTTCTTTTGCTAAATGAGATGCCCATTTCTAAAACGCTTTTACTTTATACAGTTCCCAGAGTTTGCCTCTACTTGTTAGATGGGATACTGCCTGAAATTCATGAATTAATTAATAAAGCCAATTTAGATCTTTAAAATTCACTTGGTTAAATTTTGCTATTGGAAAGACCCCCTTCTCTAGGTTAAGGGAAAAACACAGACCAAGAAAGATCTGGCACTGTGTTTAACTCTTAGTTTCATTAGGATGACTTTAGCGAATTTACTTAAACACTCTGAACCTTAATTTATTAATCTATATTATGAACATAATGAAATTTAACTTGCAGGATTATTGTAATTAGCAATAATAGAGAGAGCATCTGTCACACTGCAAGTTATCAATAAATAATAATTACTATTTGTAGTTGTTTGTAAAATCAAGAAGTTGGTGGGTGGCTTATCAAACCAGACTCTGTGAAGTCCTAGGGATTCTGGAGATCATCTTCAGGAAATGCCTGGCAGAATAATACTGGAAGAGGTGGACAGTCACATTCTTGTCTCAATCAGAACAGCTCTGCCTTCTTTATTTTACTGCTTAAGGTAAGTTTTGTTTATATCGGAATAATATTGGTTTGAAAAAAGGTGTCTGCAACTTTTAAAATTTTTCAAAAACCACTGACTGGATTATCTCAATAGTGCCTTCAATTGGATTCTAATCTCTAGTTCTTCTTCAAAAGTAAAATCTGTGGGGCGCCTGAGTGGCTCAGTGGGTTAAAGCCTCTGCCTTCAGCTCAGGTCATGATCCCAGGGTCCTGGAATCAAGCCCCACATCGGGCTCTCTGCTCAGCAGGGAGCCTGCTTCCTCCTCTGTCTCTCCGCCTGCCTACTTGTAATCTCTGTCTGTCAAATAAATAAATAAATAATCTTTTTAAAAAAAAAGTAAAATCTGTGAGAAAAGAACAAAACAACACATCTGATAACATAATCCCAATTTGAAACTTACAATTTATGAAAATTACTTTATTAGAATAATGGTTAAGAATCAACTAGCTGTTTCTCTACTGAAAAATGGATTTTTTTTTTTTTTTAAGTAAGCTCTACACCCAATGTGGGGGTTGAGGAACTGTTCTTCAAAAGTAGGAGAGACAGGGGCGCCTGGGTGGCTCAGTGGGTTAAGCCGCTGCCTTCGGCTCAGGTCATGATCTCAGGGTCCTGGGATCGAGTCCCGCATTGGGCTCTCTGCTCAGCAGGGAGCCTGCTTCTCTCTCTCTCTCTCTCTCTCTCTGCCTGCCTCTCCATCTACTTGTGATTTCTCTCTGTCAAATAAATAAAATAAAATCTTTAAAAAAAAATAAAAAAATAAAAAAAAAAGTAGGAGAGACAAGCACCTCAACCCAAGAACTGCTGTTTCTCATAGCAGTGGTTTAAACAGAGGTGCTAACAGCAAGTGGATCTCGTCACCTTTGGGGGGCTGTGGCCGTGCCTCTCAAAGTGAATTTGGAGGTTCTACACCCCTGATAGGCTAGTGCCTGCTGGGGCCAGAGGCTCCAGCCACCCAGTCCCCTAGGGGGTCCCTCTAGGCCAGCACTTGATGGGAGGTTTGAGGAATGCCCAGACCCCGGGGTGCACATTCGCCTTGCCTCCTTCCCTGCAGACCGAGACATGCGCGCCCGACACCGTGCCCAAGCGCACTCGATCCAGATCATGAAGGTGGAGGAGATTGCAGCCAGCAAGTGCCGCTGGCCAGCAGTCAAGCAGTTCCACGACTCCAAGATCAAGCTCCCACTGCCCCACCGGGTCCTGCGTCGCCAGCACAAGCCACGCTTCACCACCAAGAGGCCCAACACCTTCTTTTAGGTGCAAAGCCTCTGTGTGTCTCCAGTTCTGCCCGAATAAACTTCTTGGGAAAACCAAAAAAAAAAAAAGTAGGAGAGAAAATTAGTGGCCAGAGACAGTACACAAAACACATGTTATCTATAAATCCTATATCTATAAATACACACTTAAAATGGAATCTTTATATGACATGCCAAAGCATGGAAAATCAAAAGTTTTATTACCACAAATTTCAATAAGCCAATGTCCTATCAACAAATATTTCCTACCTTGCAGTATAAGCACAAATAAACAACTTTTCAGAAGTCACTTCCTTTCATAGCAAATCTTCCAAATTCATTCTGATGTTCCTCATTATTAGGTTAGTTGTTAAAATGAAGACAACTATTGATCCACCATGTGGATCCTACATAATTGCTCAAAATGTAATTCACAAGCTAGGTCATAAGAATCCCAACAGCAATTCAAAAGAATACAATTTTGAAACACATTAAAAGAAAGACAAGATTAAAGCCTTCAAAAAAAAAAAAAAAAAAAACACCTATCTGATTATGTGCTGATTGATCTGTCACTGAAAATTCCTACTAGTAGGAAAGTAAAAAAGACAGCCAGTGTCTGGGACACAAAATCTGCAAGGCTCTAGAAAACCTTTGTCCCGTTTACAACAAAGTGCAAGGACGTTTGTTAACTCAGAGTTTCTCAAACTAAATGTCCCTGAGAATTTTCAGTTGCACCAGAGAAGCAAGGGCTCTACAGAGTAAACTAAAGAATATGTGGGATAATTGCCTCAGAGAGGACCAGACACAATGATGACATGAAAAATAATTAATTATAAATAATTAACAGCAAAAGAAAAGGTTATTAAAAGAAAGTTTTTATAGGTACTAATTTCAGAGGTGCCTGGGTGGCTTACTCAGTTAAGCATCCGACTTTTTATTTTAGCTCAGGTCATGATCTCAGGGTCCTGAGATCAAGCCCCAAAAAGGGCTCTGTGCTGGCCATGGAGCCTACTTAATCTCTCCCTGTGCCCCTCTCCCCCTAGAAAAAAAAGTTAATAATTTCAAAAATAAAAAGCTGCAAGACTTTTTTTGGTGCTCTAGCCAAGTGTTTTCCTTCGCACAGGCATATCTAAAAGAAACCAGAAGTAATCTGAGTATATTAACCAACCTTATTTTCCACGGGAAAAAAAAAAAGCCCTATGTGATTTTAATGAAGTTTAACTCTTCAGTGTTCATGCAGTTGCAATCTTAAGGGAACAAACAACAAAACTGCTGATTCTAAGGCTATGATGCTCTGATGGCAGTCATGGCACTGACTGCAGTGCAATTAACACCGTATTCTCAAACCCAAAGATTATAAGAAATAACAATGAACACCAAACTGCGGGAGTAATAAAAGCTCAGTTATCTCTGAGCATTTAAGTGAAGAAACTTATTAGGGTTAGGCACAAAATCAGCACCTGCAACAAAACATTTAGGAGGATGAGAAGTCCGAAATGAAGAAAAGCCACGGATAAGCTGAAGAACTGAGTTAATAAAATGTAGCAGTATTTCCTTACTCAACCAATATTGAAACCTTAGGTTCTTTCATTATACCCACACTACAAAGAAAAAGCATATAAATATATATATGCATTAATAAGGGACACTGTGCACTAGGACAGAAATAACACCTCAGCTTTATAATATTTAAAACTCACTGTGTTAGCAATTTTAAGCTCAGAATTTTGTGTTGATAAAACAAACTTTATAGTTTGTGGTATAACATTCAGACACACTAGGGAGGGAGAGGGCCTCAGCAGACATGGGACACAGTCACTACAGACTGATAAAATACGCAAATATATTAAGGATAATGGTAGCCAAGTTCCTTACTCTAAGAAAGGGATTTACAGAAACAGAAATTAAAAAAAAAAAAAAAAAGAACTAGAATGAATCCTGTGGTGTTGGGACTGGAACTCATGCTTTTAGTGTACAGAGACAAATATATTTATGCACACACACATACAGAAATGCCTTAGCTCTGTCCACTGAGATGGACTGGGACCAGTAAAATCTCAAGAGCAACAAGCACACCTCAAGTTCAGATCTTGGCTTCTAAATATTTTCCACTAAAAGGAACCAAGGCTCCTTAAAGGAATGGCTGATTGATTGTAGGCTGAAGCATAGAAAGTTCAAGGTGAGTCTGGAATCTCGTGTTATGCCAGAAAGACAGTGCTCGAAGAATAATGGAAACATGTCAAACAGATACAGGAACTAGACTCAATGGACTACAACTGCCCAATTCTGGGACAAACCGAGCATCAAAATAATAAAGGTTGGGGGCACCGGGGTGGCTCAGTGGGTAAAACCTCTGCCTTCAGCTCGGGTCATGATCCCAGGGTCCTGGGATTGAGCCCCACATCAGGCTCTCTGCTCTGCAGGGAGCCTGCTTCCTCCTCTCTCTCTCTCTGCCTGCCTCTCAGCCTACTTGTGATCTCTGTCAAATAACTAAATAAAATATTTAAAAATAATAATAATAATAATAATAAAAGTTGTATACAACCTACATGATGAGGAAGGGCTGCTTACGTAAGTCACAAAGTATCTCCTCACAAAATATTGATTACAAAGGGAAAGAATAACTGCACAGCGGAGAAGCCTGACAGTCATGACCTTAACTGAGTGGTGACCAAAGAGATTATCATCAGTAATGGGACAAATGAAAATCATGTGCCACCTGAAAGAATGCAACGACAGGAACAAAACAACTTCTGTGCTATTCATTCCAATAATATACAACCTGAATAAATCATGAGGAAACATGAGACAAATCTAAACTATAATCTATAAAATTATGGATCTATAATCTTTAGGTGTCAAGGTCATAAAAGACAAAGACTGAGCAACAGTCCTAACCTGAAAGAGACATGCAACCTGTGATTCTAAACTGAATCTTTCCCTATAAAGATTATCATTAGGATTACTGATGAGATCTAAGCGGGGTCTGAGAAAGAGATGGTAGCAATGTAATAATGTTAATTTTGTGAATTTGATTATACTAACATTTTGTAGGAGCGAATCCTTGTCAACTTTTCTCTAAGTCTGAGGTTGTGCTTTTTAATTACTCAAAAACATGATAGGAAAAAAAACTCCAAAATAGAAAAAAATTTGGGAGGTCTGGAGGGATGGGGTAACTGGTTGATGGACATTAAGGTGGGCATGTGATAGAATGAGCACTGGGTATTATATAAGACTGATGAATCACTGAACTCTATATCTGAAACTAATAATATATGTTAATTAATTGAATTTAAATACATTTTTTAAAAAGTAAAAATTTTTAAAAAAAGAAAAAAATTTTTTACAAATTACACAGCAGCAACCTTGACAAGAAATGTGCATGACTTATGGGACGCTTAAGTGGCTCAGTTGGTCAAGTGTCTTTCTTTGGCTCAGGTCATGATCCCAGGGTCCTGAGATAGAGTCCCCCATTGGGCTCCCTGCTCAGCAAGGAGCCTGCTTCTCCCACTCGCTCTGCCTCCCACTCCTCCTGCTTGTGCTCTCTCTTTCTCTGTCAAATAAATAAATAAATAAATAAAATAGAATCTTTTAAAAAAAGCAACACTCTTATAAATCTTTTGATCCTCCTTGATCAACATATTCAATTTTTCAGCAATCTATCCCAGGAAAATATTAGAAATGTGAAAATCCATTAACAAATATGGCCAAAACAGTATTACATATAACAAAATTTGAAAAACCTTAGACGTCTAACAATAGAAGAATGGCTAAAAGTTCAACAATTTTATGTAGTCATTTAAAATAACATTTCTGAAGAATATTTACTATCATAGGGAGAATGCTCAACTCATACTGAATTTTAAAAAGTTAACAGAGTGTATGTGTATGCACACACATAGACAAATAGACACACTAAATATACTCCCAACTGGATACGTCTATGACAAATGGAACTACAAGAGTTTTCTTTCCTACGTATATTTATATACTAAGATGTTTTACCATATGTATTTTACTACTTTATTTATTTATTTATTTATTTAGATTTTATTTATTCATTTGACAGAGAGAGACACAGCGAGAGAGGGAACACAAGCGGGAGGAAGTGGGAGAGGGAGAAGCAGGCTTGCCACAGGGCAGGGAGCCCGATGCAGGGCTCAATCCCAGGACCCTGAGATCACGACCTAGCTGAAGGCAGCCACTTCACCAACTGAGCCACCCAGGTGCCCCAGTATTTTACTACTTTTGTAATGAGAAATAAAGGTTATAAAAATGACTAGAAATTACTATATGATCTACCCTGCTCAAAGAAGCAACACTGCTAAAATATAAAGTCTGCTTCCTGAAGATGACACAATTGTGCTTTATAAAAGAAATTAAACACATATTCTTCTTGAAGAATATAAGATCAATATTCTTAAGAGTACTACTCTGATAATGTCTTTCCACACATACCAAAGTCAGTCTCTTGGGAATAAACTTAGTCAAGAAACTTTAATTACAACCACGTACATATTTAGTAAGCTAAATGTTTACTACAGTTAGTACACTAAGACTAAAAAATTTGCTGACGCCTCAAATATACACTGATGAAGGACATTTAAAAGCTATCTTAACTGGGCTGCCTGGCTGGCTCAGTTGGAGAGCATGTGACTCTTGATCTTGAGGTTGCGAGTTCAAGCTCCATGTTGGTGTTGAGATTACTTATTTATACTTACTTTCAACTTAAAAAAAAAGAAAAAACTATATTAAGCAATACTTTTCCTTGAGATTTGGCCTATATGGAAAATCTGCTTCTCCACCTGGTGCTTCTCCACCTATGTGAAAATCCATTCTCCACCTAGTGTCACCAAGTTTCTAACCAAGCTCAAAATTCACAAAAGTGTATAAACTTAGCAAATAACCTGAAGCCCATATATATAAAAGTTTCTTTCGGCAATCTAAATGTCTTTTCTAGACTCAAGTAAAACTCTCACTTAAGCCATATACACAGAGTTTACAGATACAGACAGTAACAAAGAAACTGTAAAATCATCTTATGCTCTAACAAAGCACTAGTAAGAGTTTGTGCCTATCATTCAGAAACTCTGAAGTCACTGCTTGACATTTCAAACAAGACTATAATAAGATCTTTGAAATCAAAATGTCAAGCTAACACAACCAGCTATGGCAATTACTCTAAAAAGCAGCAGCTAAAATGGAATACAGTCAAAGTGGCAAACTCCAAAGGACACACATACAGGCTGTTTTGCCATAAAGTGTGTTTTTATATAATGTATTAGCTCCTACATAATCATGATAAATAGAGAACTATCATCACATCAAAGTTGTGTTGATTCATAAGTAATTTCTCCTAGGCAAAGAAACAACAAAGGGCAGAAGCAGAATTATAGCCTTCAGCGGAAAGGAAAATGCCCTCAGCTTGGCTGTTGCATAAACAGGAATCCTTTCAGCTCTATTTTAGGAAAATTAAAAATGAGCACCTGCAGTCAAGGCACTCCCTTCCTACAGGAGCACACCCCTAAGCACTCACGGCTCTCTGTTCAAGACAGGCTGCATTTCCTCTTGGGCTCAGAACTCCACTTCCATCTGCATTGTCTCAGCAATGCAAGCAAACATTTCTACTCTATTATTATTATGAATTTTCAGCATCTGTTGGAACAGCCTCCAACCAAAATGACCTGCCATCCTGGAGCTATCCAAGTTATCTCCTGAGGCACCATTTATTATTTCTGTTAACTGTTATAGTCACAAAGTTGCATATATTTTGAGAGTCTCCCCCAAACCCTCACCTTCCTACAGGGAAATCTTACATAACCTGATTGTGTCCATGTGATAAAGAAACACAACACTAGCAATTTTCAAGCTGACTTGTTATAAAATGAGCTGTAAAATAAATTTAGTGGTTGACAACCAACATTATCTTCTCAGAAAAAAATAAAATTTAAAATATCTAAGTACAACTCCCATAAAGAGAAAATGTTTTAAGAAACTTGTATTTTGATTATTGAGGCATATATGACATATTTCTATAAGTTGTGATAAAAAAGCATTCTGTGTACGCCAAATTAAAATATATATTGCTAAATTAATTCCAAATTTTAGATGTCACTAAATGGCTTAAAAAGAAATGTTACTAAAATTTTTTTGTAAAAAGTGACCACCAGGGGGCGCCTGGTTGGTTTGGTCTGTAGATCATTTAACTGTAGATCTCTGGGTTTTGAGTTCAAGTGCCTAAGGCTTACATTAAAAAAAAAAAAAAAAAAAAATCACGGGACGCCTGGGTGGCTCAGTTGGTTAAGCAGCTGCCTTCGGCTCAGGTCATGATCTCAGCGTCCTGGGATGGAGTCCCACATCGGGCTCCTTGCTTGGCAGGGAGCCTGCTTCTCCCTCTGCCTCTGCCTGCCTCTCTGTCTGCCTCTCTGCCTGCCTGTGCTCGCTCTCTCTCCCTCTCTCTCTGACAAATAAATAAATAAAATCTTTAAAAAAAAAAAAAATCATGAAAAAATGACTACCACTTTTTAAGTTCAAAGTGCTACTGAAGGATACAAACCTTCGTTCATATAATGTTCCCAATGGACCAGCCATGCCTAAAACATCAATATCTGGCAAACCCAAAAAAAAGTTTAGTTAGCCAGGATTTAGAACTAAGTACAAAAAACAAAACAAAACAAAACAGGGACACCTGGGTGGCTCTGTTGGTCAAGCATCTGCCTTCAGCTCAGGTCATGATCTCAGGGTCCTGGGATCAAGCTCTGTGTGGGCCTCCCTGCTCAGCAGGAAGCCTGCTTCTCCCTCTCCCTCTGCCCCTACTTGTGTACTCTCTCGCTCACTCTCTCAAATAAATAAATAAAATATTTTTAAAACTATTTTTTTAATTTTTTTTAAGATTTTATTTATTTATTTGACAAACAGAGATCAGAAGCAGGCAGAGAGGCAGGCAGAGAGAGGAGGAAGCAGGCTCCCTGCTGAGCAGAAAGCCCAATGTGGGGGCTTGATCGCAGAACCCTGAGATCACGACCTGAGCTGAAGGCAGAGGCTTTAACCCACTGAGCCACCCAGGCGCTCCTATTTTTTTAATTTAAAGCAAATAAACAAAAAAGTAAATGGACTATCAAAAAGGAAATTCCTTTCCTAGTTTAAAAAAAAGACTAATTTACTATTTCTTTTAAACAAATCACCCATATATCTTTTAACAAACCATACAATACATATATTTTTACTATTTAACTGTAATTTTCATGGTTTCTTTTAAATAAAGAATATCCTGTAGAATATCCTGTTTCTTTTAAATAAAGAAATACTAAAATTCATGCGGTTGCAAATATACCTTTTAATGGGGAAAAAACAAATACATGCGGTTGCAAATATACCTTTTAATGGGGAAAAAACAACTTTTCTTTTTTTTTTTAATATTTTATTTTATTTATTTGACAGAGAGAGATCACAAGTAGGCAGAGAGGCAGGCAGAGAGAGAGAGAGAGAGGAGGAAGCAGGCTCCCTGCTGAGCAGAGAGCCCGATGCGGGACTCGATCCCAGGACCCTGAGATCATGACCTGAGCCGAAGGCAGCGGCTTAACCCACTGAGCCACCCAGGCGCCCCGAAAAAACAACTTTTCAACTACAATACTGAAAACTGGAAGATAAAACACAATTCGAAGTACATTAAGTTCATAAGCAGATGCTGCCAGCCGTCAATTTTCAAAGCATCAAACTCATACAACAAATCTAAATTTATGACATAAGATGCTCTGCACATAATAAGAGCAAGGTTAAGTAACAAGAGTGCTCCCTACTGGCCAATCTTTGATTTCAAAGTTCACTTTTAATCTGATTGATTCAAAATCAGTATTTTAAACTGTAAAGAATTTTTTTAACCCACTAATATAGTTGTTTTCTTGTCCCAAATACCTATCTTGCAATGTTGCCATTAGAATCAGGGACGCCTGGGTGGCTCAGTGGGTTGAGCCGCTGCCTTCGGCTCAGGTCATGATCTCAGGGTCCTGGGATCGAGTCCCACATCGGGCTCTCTGCTCGGCAGAGAGCCTGCTTCCTCCTTTCTCTCTCTGCCTGCCTCTCTGCCTACTTGTGATCTCTCTCTGTCAAATAAATAAATAAAATCTTTAAAAAAAAAAAAAAAAGAATCAATGTATGTGGGGACGCCTGGGTGGCTCAGTTGGTTAAGCAGCTGCCTTCGGCTCAGGTCATGATCTCAGCGTCCTGGGATCAAGTCCCACATTGGGCTCCTTGCTCGGCAGGGAGCCTGCTTCTCCCTCTGCCTCTGCCTGCCTCTCTGTCTGCCTGTGCTCGCTCTCTCTCCCTCTCTCTCTGACAAATAAAAAAAAAAAAAAAAAAAAAAAGAATCAATGTATGTGAAGGCTTCAGCCTATAGTAAATAAATCTTCATCATCTTCATAGTGAGCATGTTTTGTTAATAGCTGTTCATAAACTTTTTAAAAAATAATTTAGAGGGGCACCTCTGGTGGCTCGGTCGGCTGGGTGTCTGCCTAGGGTCGTGATCCTAGGGTCTTGGGACTGAGTCCCACATGGGGCTTCCTGCTCGGTGGGAAGTCTGCTTCTCCCTCTACCCCTCCAGCCTCATCTGATCTCGATCTCTCTCTCTCTCTCTCTCTCACTCTCTCGCTCTGTCTCTCACACACACACACTCTCTCTCTCTCAAATAAATAAAATCTTTAAAAAATTGTAAGAGGTGAAATTTACATAACATAGAATCAACTCTTTTAAAGTGAACAACTCAGTGGCATTTAGTATATGAACAATGTTGTGCACCCACCACCTTTACCTAGTTTCAAAATACTTCCATCCCTCCAAAGCAAAACTCCGTAGTCATTAAGCAGTTTCCATCTACTCCTCCCTCCCACAGACCAACCACCAAGTCGTGTTTTAGCTCTACAGATCTATTACAGAGATTCCATATAAACGGAATCAAACAATACGTGGCCTTTTTTTATATGCCTTCTTTCACTTAGTATAACGTTTTGGAGGTACCTCTGCATGTTAATATGTATCAGAATTTCATCCCCTTTTATGCCTGAATAATATTCTGTTGTACTTAGATACCACAATTTGTTTACCCATTTATCCACTGATGGATATGTGGAACATTCCCAAACTCTGCTTATTGTGAACTATGCTGCTATAGAAACATGTATATATGTGTACTGGTTAGAGTATCATTTCTCATTTCTTTGGAGCATATACCCAGGAGTGAAACTGCACAGTCATATGGTAGTCCTATATTCAAGTTTTTCAGGACCTGCCAAACTGATTTCCACAGCAGCTGAACCCACTGTACCTTCCCACCAGCAATGTAAAAGTGTTCCCATTTCTCTATCTCCTCACCAACACTTGTTATTTCCCTTTTTTTTCAGTATTATTATAGCCATCCAAGTGGATGGTTTTGATCGGCATTTCCCTATTGACTAACAATGCCGAACATCTTTTCATGTGCTTATGCTTATAATCTTTGAAGTTGCCTTTCTACATACAAAGCAATCCCCTTGTTAGGGGGCCCACTTCGCCAAGGTAGGAATCAAACCTCAAATTCCCACATTCCCTTGTAGCTAGGCTCAGGCATGTGACCTAGACTCTGCCAATCAGATGTATGCATAGACTGTCTTACAACTGAGTGACAAAAACAAAAAGGCCCTATTTCCAGTTTTACTGGTGTAGATGATGACAGATGACTCCTGTTCTGGGAGACGGAAACAGCAGCAGTTTCCCAGTGATCACAAGGTCAATTCTTCTATTAAGGTATCAAAGCCTCAACTACAGAATCTACCCCAGAATCCAGTGACCCAACAGCAGCAGTGACAGTTTCTTCATCACCACAGTAGAGAACACTGGAGAAGCTAAGCCTCACCAGCCTACCAGCAATTCTGTAAGCTACTCAACATCCATTTGATAAACTTCTTTTCTACTACATCATTATCCTGGAAGAAGCATTACATGAGGTAGGTCTAATTCAATCTAAGAAAATTTTCTAACATTTAGATGTCTATCAAAAAGCCCTTTATAAGTTGAACAAATTACCTCGTAACAATCAGTCACTGCAAATTTAATGCTGATATTGCATCTGTCAGGAACATACTGAAAGAGGTGGATGGAGAGTTGAACAAGACCGCCTTTAAGAATTTCTTCCCATCCGTATTCCTACCAAGTTTCCTATACTAAATTGTGAACTTTATTTTTTTTTTAAGATTTTATTTATTTGAGAGAGATCACAAGTAGGCAGAAAGCCAGGCGGGGGATTGGGAGGGAGCAGGCTCCCCAATGACCAGAGAGCCCAATGCAGGGCTTGATCCCAGGACCCTGAGATCATGACCTGAGCCAAAGGCAGAAGCTTAACCCACTGACCCACCCAGGTGCCCCTAAATTGTGAACTTTAAAAGATAAAATCATACCTTAATAACCCATTCAATACCACTCAAATATTTACTAATTTACTAGCAATTAATTCTAGCTTTTGTCATGTAACAATTCATATGAACATTCAGACTAAATCTTACTACCTTTTACTTCATTATGTAAGAAAAGCTGCCCATCATAGGAGGAAAGAAGGAATTACAGATAAACAAAAAGAAAAAATCCATAATCCTACTCATCTGAGAAAATCACTGAAAATATTCTAGTGAATATCCTTCAAAACATTTTTTCCTATGCTGAATTTCACCTTTTGAAACAAGATTATAATAAAAATAAAACAGCTAACATTTAATTAGTAGCAGTCCATATATTTTTTTTTAAAGATTTTATTTATTTATTTGACAGACGGAGATCAAAAGCAGGCAGAGAGGCAGGCAGAGAGAGAGGAGGAAGCAGGCTCCCCGCAGAGCAGACAGCCTGATGCCGGGGCTCGATCCCAGGATCCTGGGATCATGACCTGAGCTGAAGGCAGCGGCTAATCCACTGAGCCACCCAGGCACCCCAGCTCTATGTATTTTTAACTCAAATAAATCTCACATTTCTCCCATAATGCACTATTATTATTTTCTTTTTACAAATAAGGAAACCAAGACACAAAGAAAAAAAGTAACCAGCCACAGGTTACCTTCCTATAAACCACCCAGCAGTCTGGCTTCATTTTTGTGTTTTTAACACTATGTTATGACTTTATATTCTTCCAAAAACTTGATCATAGTATATATACCATCTATGAGTATCTTTCCATTTCAATAACTTTTTTAAATCCTGAAATTGTAAGAAATACACTATATATTTTAAGATAATGATTTTTAAAAATCCATAAATACCAAATTTAAGGGAATTCTTAACATTAAATAATATTCCAGTGGTGCGTGGGTGGCTCAGTCGTTAAGCATCTGCCTTCAGCTCAGGTCAGGATCCCAGAGTCCTGGGATCAAGCCCTGAATCAGGCTCCCTGCTCAGAGGGAAGCCTGCTTCTCCCTGTCCCACTCATCCTGCTTGTGTTCCCTCTCTCACTGTTTCTGTCTATGTCAAATAAATAAAATCTAAAAAAATAATAATAATAATGTTCCATTTACATGAACAAGTTGCACCTTAGTAAGGAAACAGCTTACTCTTATGAATAATTCAAATCTTGAAGCTAGTCTAAGCCAAAATACTCTAGAATTCTAGCATTTGTAAAATTCATCTTTCTGAAACCTCAGAGCATATATACTTCATGACAACATGGTTTTAAATGCCTCACAAGCATGTCTGTTTCTCTTTCACCCTCTCCCTTTTTCTTAAAGAATCATTCAATGCACCCAGCATACTATGGGGCATTCACAGTTGGCACTCAATAAATATATATTGATAGACTGGTTAGACAATGCTATCTTGAAGTAGAAAATATGCAGAAACAAAGGTCATCTTGTGACAGTGAATGCAGCTGGACCAGCTTTCTCTCATCAGGAAACCACAGGAGACCCACAAAGCATTCCACAGCAGATAATGCACAGTGACATACCAGAGAAAAACAGTTAACACTGCCACCCATTTTGCCTAAATGCTGAACTTTGACTGCACCATCTACGGTCAGGTAAATATACAAACAGGCAAGGTACAAACTAAGTAAATTATTTTTAAAAGGAGGCAAGAATCTGAGTGACACATGAATGACCGGCAAAAATGAAAATCCTAAGAGGCTTACAACATGCTGTTCCTAACCACCTGCAATTTTCTGTGATGTTCACCATACCATGTGTCTAGGTCCTGGAAAGTCACCTGGCTTTAGAGAAGCCCTCTACAAGGGTCAGCTAATGATTGGCCTTAAATTTCAAAGTTTGGCTACTACTCACGAACTAAAAGTTGTGATCGTTTGAACTTCGAATACCTGATTTTTACAGTACATAATATGGAAAATGATTTCCTCTTTGTGAATTTTCAGATCCTTATCCACAAACAGGAGAAATTCAGTTAAAAAAATCAATAACCTATTTTTCTCTGAATCTACAAGACCCAGACATCAGAAATAACATAGGTAGTGTGCTTTGATGTGTTAGTTCTAATTACTGCAAACACTTGTAAGATGATCAACTACTACCTAGAAAGTCAAGGATGGCTTAAAGACCATGCCTCATTTGCCAAAGGAAAAAAGACAAAGAAAGGAAGAACAGAAAGCAAGCAAGCAAGTAAGCAAGCATTTTTCCAGAGAGGAGAAAAAAATCCCCAGACTGTATGAAAACTGAAGCAAGCACCTCAGTAATTTATATGGTCTCTGCTTTTATCTACCTTCTACCACCTGCACATACTTACTATGTGAGCTGCAAACAAAAACAACTGCCCCCGCCTTAAAAGAAAAAAAGGAAAGGATATTTTCCTAAGTTCTACGGAAGATGTGACTTATGATAAAGAATTCTAGCAAGATGGAATAAATAATCCAAGAAAGCAAGCAAACAGGAAAAGAGTCTGGAAAGAAAAAAACAAGTTTGTCAAGAAGATAAGTGTAGGAAATACTGTGATACAAAGAATAAATGGAGAGATGGATGTACAAATGGGAGGGGGGAAGAAGGAGGAAAGGACAGAAAAAGGAAGACAAACTGAAGCTATACAAGGATTTTCATCACACAGTAAGTTTATACTTTACAAAGCCATGCACAAGTCTTCACTTCAAAAAGCGATGAGGGGCACCCTGGGTGGGTCAGTAGGTTAAGCATCTGACTCTTAGTTTGGGCTCAGGTCATGATCTCAGGGTCCTGGGACTGGGCCCCAAGTCAGGCTCTGAGATCAGCAAGGAGTCTGCTTGAGATTCTCTTTCTCCCTCTCCTTCTCTCTCTGCCTCTACCTCTCCCCTCCCATGCTCACTCTCTCTCTCAAATAAATAAATCTTTAAAAAAAAAAAAAAAGTGTTGAGGAAGGGGTGCTTGAGTGGCTCAGTTGGTTAAGCATCCAACCCTTGGATGCTCCAGCTCAGGTCATGATCTAGTGGTCATGAGATCAATCCCCGCATAGGGCTCAGGGCTGAGCATGGACCTGACTGAGATTCTCTTTTTCTCTGCTCCGACCCTCACCCTCTAAAAAATTTTAAATTTAAATTTAAAAAATCGTCAGGAAAATTCAGAGGCTGGCAAGTTCAGGGAATCCTGACATTAGCTCCAAGATTAAGAAAAAGATACACAGAGGTGATTAATAATGTCCTTCAGAAGAATATAAAAACAGCATCATGGCTATCTCACAAAACTAACTTGGCAAGAGAGAGCTGTACCAAAATGAAGCATCTAGTTAAAGCATGACAGAGCGCCAGGGTGGCTCAGTCATTAAGCGTCTGCCTTTGGCTCAGGTCATGATCCCCGGGTCCTAGGATCAAGCCCCCACATCAGGCTCCCTGCTCAGAGGAAGACTGCTTTCCCACTCCCACACACCCCTGCTCATGTTCCTGCTCTTGCTGTCTCTGTCAAATAATAAACATAATTAAAATATATATATTTAAAACATGACAAAAAGCTAAACAATCAAAACTACCTTAACTGTTGCAGAATCAAGTCATTGGCACTGATTATGAATTCACTGTTTATTAAATAATACCCATCAATATTCTTTCCCCTTAACTTGTATGTTTGTGCAGAATGTCAGTTACCCATAGGGAGAACATGCTGTTTTAGAACTGAATAAATGATACAGTTATTCCTTCAGATTCTGACTTCCTATGTTTTCACAACACTGTCACACTGTTTATACCACCCTACATTTAACAGCTTACCCTTTCTCCTCCCCAGTTTCTAGACACACAAATAAATACAGCTTATTAATTCTGTGAACTATTTGAAGAAAGGAACTATTTTTTTTTAAGATTTTATTTATTCATTTGACAGAGATTGCAGGCAGGCAGAGAGAGATGGGGAAGCAGGCTTCCTGCTGAGCAGAGCCCAATGTGGGGCTTGATCCCAGGACTCTGAGATCATGACCTGAGCCAAAGGCAGAGGCTTTAACCCAATGAGCCACTCAGGTGCCCCAGAAAGGAACTATTTAAATAGAAAAATACAGTTTAACCTAAAGAGCACTGATCTTAAATCCAGAAAAGATGCCATTATTTTATTCCTTGTACTCAAAAGTGCGAAATAAGATACCGACTGCCTATAATGACCAAGAAGGGAATATTAATTTATAATGAGTATTTCTCCACACACCATTAACACTTGCTAATTCTAGGTAACAGAAACATGGGTTTATGTTTACCATTTTTTAACTTTTCTGGATATATAGAGAAAAAAATAAATGTATGTCTAATGTTCTAGGTTTCTAGCCCAGATGGACCAGTGACATAACACCACCTGGGAAACTGCTGGTACAAATTCTTGGGTCCTACCCCAGGCCTACTCAATCAGAAACTGTGAGGCTAAGGCCCAACAATTTGTGATTTAACAAACCCTCCCCATGTGTTCTGATTTACACAAGTCTGAGGACCATGTGACTAGATTAAAAAATCTTACCATTCATCAAAAACAGAAAACAAGAGAAGGGGGTTGAGGCAGAGGAGATAATGAGGATAAAGAGTGTTGGTGCTTTAATTCACCTGCTTTCACCTCCTTCCTGACAGACCCCTACATGGCCACTCTTTCTAATTTCTAATTCTACCCAAATATATTCATTTAGCACTCATGAATGGTATGCTTTTTAGTCTACTTACACTGTATTTTTTTAAAAATCTCTAAATTCTCAGCCCATAATATACATCACGATTAGATTACCTAAGAGAATGTTTTTAAAATACTGATGCCCAGCTCCTCTCCCAAACCAATTAAATCACATTTTCTGGGGATGGGACTGGCCAAAAGTATCTTAAAAGCACCCTAGGCAACTGCAGTGTGCAACCAGAGCTGAAAACCACTCAGTCTAAATGATAGTTGTCTCTATTTGATATATTTCCAAGTATGATGAGAAAAACTACTTGTATGAGAATCAATAGGCAGATATTCAAAATTACATTCAAGGTTATCTTCAGTGATAACATACATATAAGAAACTTTTTTAAATAGCTATGTATTTTCTTTTATGGTTTTTTGTTAATTCCAAGTGATATGTTTTCCATGTGTGTCAGTAAGGATTTCCTAATAAATAAGATTCCATTTTCTAAGTGAGTCAATTTTTTAAAAAAATTAAATGAAGAACGGTACGAGAAATAAGGCAAAAACTGCAAAGACGGTAGGCAAACAAAAAAGGTTTGGCTAACTTTGACCAAGGTGTTTATTAAAAACACAGATTCTGAGGCCTACTCCAGCAGTCCTAAACCATGAAGGTTGGAAGTAGCACCCATAAATGTAAAAGTGATTCTTATTCACTAAAGCTTGAGAAATGCTCTAATAAGAGGTCCTTCAGCTTTTTTGTCACTGGGCAGAGAACAAGTTGGATGTAAAAGGAAGCCCTCTCATTCCATTCATTTAATTCCAACACATCGTGGTCTCTCAGAAGGGTGAGACCCAGCCACACCCACCTGGTGAGCAGAAGTAGTTTCTACTACAGAACTTAGATCCATTCCTGACTTCCCAGTTCATCCCCCTTTTTACAAGTCTCCAGAAGCTCATTCTGACTTGACTCCCTTCCTTTCACCTTTCTCATCTTCCTTACAAGAGTCCCCTGCCCTGAGTATCCCACTCCAACATATCCACCTCTTCTTCTACACCTTTCCCCCTTTCCAGCTACCCAGTGAAGCTAACTCTTTTTAAATATCACAGAATGGGGCGCCTGGGTGGCTCAGTGGGTTAAGCCCCTGCCTTCGACTCAGGTCATGATCTCAGGGTCCTGGGATCGAGTCCCGCATCGGGCTCTCTGCTCAGCAGGGAGCCTGCTTCCTCCTCTCTCTCTCTCTCTGCCTGCCTCTCTGCCTACTTGTGATCTCTCTCTGTCAAATAAATAAAAATAAAATCTTTAAAAATAAAATAAAATAAAATGTCACAGAATACTAGCACAAATTAATCACCCCCAGGCTATATTTGTACGCTCAATCCCCAAGGATAAACATTCTCTGTATCCATTCAAATTGAAATTTGTTTTTAAATGTTTGTAGACCACACCCTGTTTATAAACCACCTCACTAGGCAGAGAATTGAAAAATAGCTTTCAGTTCTACCAAGTTTTATCCATTAGTAGTAACCAGAGGTTCTCAACCTTAATCAAACATTGGAATTATCCAGTGAACTTTTAAAAATCTCCATATGAAGGCCACACTCTAGCCCCAGTTAAATCAGAATCTCTGGAGGTGAGGATGAGACTAGGCACTTTTTTTTTAAAGTTCCTCAAATTATGCCAGCATGCAACCAAGATTGAGAACCACTGAGCTAGATTCAGCTGGAAAGATTAACATGATACATTTAGAGGCTGTCTGCCATGGGTGGGCAATACTTTTCACCATTACTGCACTAGATTCACTTAGCCAAATACAGGGGACTCTTGAGAGAACAGTGACTTCTGAGGACAGAAATTCAAATTCTGACACTAATGAGGATAATATGCAAATATTTGTTTAGAATTCTTTTTTGTCAAGAAATATCCTGTATTTGTTTACTCTGACCTAGCAAGTGTTTTTAAAGCCAAACACCATACCTCCAAATATGAACAGAATTTTTAGAGAATTAAACTAGCTCAGATTTAGACTTCTAATTTTCCTCAGTGCCTATGCTGGTATCATTTATATCCACCAATGGACAAGAAAGATATTGAGCGGGAAACTATGAACAGATACTCGTGCCCATTTGTACCACAAAGTATATTCAAATATAGGTTCAAAGTTCAATACCATACATCACAAGCAATTTCAATTGTTTTTGGGGTCTCTCTGATATAAATCCTTTTCAAGATTATATTTACTATACTCAGTAAAATTAAATCTATTCAGTATCTTGTACACACTGCAATCTAATACATCATATACTTTTGAGTATGTGAAATTCAGGTTTAAAAGCCTATTTTGTAATAAACATGCCACCAAAAAATATTTACTATGTATCATCAAGTAAAAAGTATATTCTAAAAAAAGTAATAAAATTCACTTCACTCTTTTTTTCCACTTACACTTGGTATGACAAAGACATAATGTTTAATTTTAGGAAGCTACAATTCTTCTAATAAATGAACACCTGGCAAAGAGAGTCACAGTTGTATCCACTTCCTGCCACAAATGCCAGCAGCAAGTACATCCAATTTCAAGTTCCTCTGAAGCCAATGAGTGGGCAGAAGACAATCACAGCCAAAATGGAGAACACATGGTATTCATTCTTTGAAAAAAATCAGCAGTGGATTACAATCAGGAGGGGAAGCCATCTGTCACGAGAAAAAGAGGTGGCAGGAGCTGTCAAGGGCTGTAACATGCCACCTTAACCTCGGTAGAGTCAAGTTTTAGGTTTTAATTCCAGCTAATTCTTGTAATAAACATTTTTTTCAAACTTGTTAGTGTCAAATTATGAATGGAATGGGTAAGAGGAAGAAAAACCACCAACACTATAATTCTTCCAACACTGTGATTCTTGTCTCACTACTAGGAAGATCAACAACATAGCAGGCAGAAACCATATACATGCAAAAATTCAAAAACAACTCAAAACTGGGGCAAAATCAATTCCCTCTAAAGAATGCACAGCAGTTTTATTTGCATTACATTTAAATAAAAATTAAAAACAAAAAACAACAACTTCCCAAATAAAGTGAACTACAAGTCAAAAATCAACCTTCACCACTGCCCTACCCTCCAACCACACTAATGACTCCTAATGCCTTGCAAAACACTGTAATGCTACATTTTTGAAGTCAGTCAAATAAGTAATGTGAGCAAAGCATCCTTTTTAGTAACATACATTTATGTAAAATTTCAGCTAAAAAAAAAACCCACACAGCACAGAAATTAATAGCTTTAAATAAACATAATGGGAGCACCTGGGTCCTTCAGTCGGTTAAGCGTCTGCCTTCAGCTCAGGTCATGATGCCAGAGTCCTGGGATGAAGCCCCACATCAGGATCTCTGCTCACGAGGAGCCTGTTTCTCCCTCTCTCTCTGCAGCTCCCCCTGCCTGAGTGCAGGCATGTGCTCTCTCTCTCAAATAAATAAATAAAATCTTTTTAAAAAGATAAAAGGTAAAATAAAATAAACATAATGAATAAATATAAGCATTCTGTGTTGCCCATTTTTTAAAAATCTCCACTGTGTTGTGAAGGTTAAGTCTCCTTCACACAAAGGCACGTAATTTATTTGCGGGGAGTTTTGGGTCCAGCTAACCAGCCAGGAACTCCTTGCCGCAGAAAGAAAATAGAGTAGTGAAAAAAATTATTTCCAGCAATATTACATTCCTTTTGGGAAAGCACTCTATAATTCAGGATGAGTCATTGTGGAAATAAAAATGTTAAATAATGGATACATCTGTAACTGAAAATTCTGAGAGCTAATTACCCTACTCAAGGTTCCTGGTAACTCCTTGAGGACTATTAAGGCTACACTAGTAGTGATTAGTTATCCAAATGAAACTTATTATCCATTGTGACCCACTTTCCAGGAAACCCATATAGATCCCATCCTACTCTCTCTCTTCTCAGGGGAGACTCTAAGGTACATTACATACTTCAAAAAATGTTATACAATATTATTTGTACTTATAAAATATCTGACTTATTCAATTAACATCTATTGTAGTACATGTCAATTATGTCAAGTAGGCTTGTCCATAGTTTTACACTTTTATTATTATACTTGTAATATCTCCTTTAATTTCATTTACTATCACAACAAACATAACAGCATCTTCTCCACTTGACAACTGATGAAACTCACATGAACACTCTATTGCTCTTTATATAGAAGCATGGATTTTATGCTGTCTACCTTGGAAAGAAAGTAAGTCAAGTATTTCTTATTCCCAGAAGTACTAACTTGGTTATATGAATCAGTCTTGAATTAGGGCATTATAATCAAGGTGAAAAAACTACTAGAGAATGGCACTAGAATAGCAGACAAGGGGCGCCTGGGTGGCTCAGTGTTAGGTTAAGCCTCTGCCTTCAGCTTCGATCATGATCTCAGGGTCCTGGGACTGAGCCCCATGTCAGGCTCTCTGCTGAGCAGGGAGCCTGCTTCCCTCTCTCTATCTGCCTGCTTCTATGCCTACTTCGATCTCCCTGTCAAGTAAGTAAATAAAATCTTTAGAAAAAAAAAGAAAAAAGAGTAGCAGACAAAACTAAAATCAGATCATTCTAGAAGAAGGAATCTCTAGAGACCACCTTGTCCAACTCTCTCGATTTTACAGATGAAAAACCTGGGTCCAAAAAGATTGAACAATGTGCCTGTGGTCTCACACACCTAGTCACTGATTAGCAAGGCCAGGACCAAAACAAGAACGCAAACCTCCCTTTTTTAAAATTCAGTATCCACTACACCAGTGATTCTCAAGCTCATCAGACCCAAAACCACCCCTCCCCTTTTTATACTATACTGTAATGTGGCCTTTACTATTCTGAAATGAAGTGTATAGATAACAAGCCCATCCTCACATATAATAAAAAAGAACTAATGTAATGCTCTATGAAAAAAAGGGATTTTATAATAAAATGTGTGCTAATATGTAAATGCTAAATATGTGTATGTGTGTGTAAATGCTGTGGCACAGTTACACCCAAAGACACATGTACTCCCAAAAAGAGGCTGAAAAAGCGGTTACATCCAACAAGGCAATGCTGCTGTTAAAGTGATTTTCCAGTAAGAAAAACTCCAGGTAAGGTTCCAAAAAATATACAATCTTCCATCAACTTACACAGTACTCCCACTGCTAGAAAATTCAGCATATATTGAAGCCATTCAAAAAATTCTAATCCATTTATGCACATTTATGTAGTTAGGATCTTATAAATAGGCATTTCACCTACACAAATTTCTGGCCAAGACATCTGAAAATCATGGAGTGTGGGGGAACTTATAAATACGCAAGGCCATTCTAAGCATTGCAGGATATTTAGCAACCCTAAGCCCTCTCTAACCTAAATCCAAAAAATACCTTCTGCCTCCAAGCTATTCTAGCAGCCAATGTTAGCACAACTTTCCAATAAATGAGAACCAACATACCTCATCTTGAAAATTCGTATCATCAGAAATATTGAGGAAATCAAGAATTTATCTGCCATCATTTGAACAGATTCTCTTTTATCTGCTTCATCTATTAAAAAATGCTCTGTAGACTCTTAAGCTCACTAAACAAACCAAGGGTTGCTTGGGGTCGGGGGGGAGGGATAGGGTGGTTATGGATATTGAGGAGGGTATGTGCTATGGTGAGTGCTGTGAAATGTGTAAGACTGATGATTCACAGACCTGTAACCCTGGGACAAATAACACATTATTTGTTAATTAAAAACAAAAACAAAAACAAAACGCTCTGTACCATGGGTAACATGCTTTCACAGAGAAACAAGAAATATACCCCCAGGAAATTACAGGAAAGACTGGAAATAGTCATTATAGTCATTAAAGTATGTTTCTCTCCTAAGAATCTGGCATCTATTCTAAGTTCCTATGCGCATGAAAAAGAGCCATGTGGCAAGATTAAGTTACTTAGTATACAGGTTATCAAATCTATGAAAGATAATCAAAATTAAGAATTTTTTTTCTGGGGCGCCTGGGTGGCTCAGTGGGTTAAGACACTGCTCAGGTCATGATCTCAGGGTCCTGGGATCGAGCCCCGCGTCAGGCTCTCTGCTCAGCGGGGAGCCTGCTTCCTCCTCTTTCTGCCTGCCTCTCTGCCTGCTTGTGATCTCTCTCTGTCAAATAAATAAATAAAATCTTTAAAAAAAAAAAAAAAAAAAAGAATGTTTTTTTCTGGGGGCACCTGGGTGGCTCCGTGCCCTAAGTCTCTGCCTTTGGCTCAGGTCCTGATCTCAGGGTCCTGGGATCAAGCCCCACATCAGGGCTCTCTGCTCAGCAGGGAGCCTGCTTCCACACTCCCCCACCACCTGCATCTCTGCCTACTTGTGATCTCTCTCTTGCGGTGTCAAGTAAATAAATAAAATCTTTAAAAAAAAAAAAAAGTTTTCTGAATATATTCTTCCAACTTTTCAGATTTTCAACCCAACAGTCTTTTCACTTTGTTGCCAATAGGTTTATATAATGCAAACACACAGGATGTAACTGTGTAAAAAAATACTTTTAAAAGAGGCGCCTGGGTGGCTCAGCCAGTTAAGCGTCTGCCTTCCGCTCAGGTCATCATCCCAGGGTCCTGGGATCAAGCCATGTATCAGGCTCTCTGCTCAGTGGGGAAGCTTGCTTCTCCCTCTCCTTCTGCCTCTCCGCATTTGTGCTCTCTGTCTCAAATAAATAAATAAAATCTTTAAAAATATATATTTTTAATACAATACTTAAGTATGTATCTGTAAACAGCTAATCAAAGCAGTTTTTTCATTTTAATACCATTACCTCAGACCAATGACAGCAATGACACTTGTGTTCAAAAAATATATATATACGTATATATGGGCACCTGGGTGGCTCAGTGGGTTAAAGCCTCTACCTTCAGCTCAGGTCATGATCCCGGGGTCCTGGGATCAAGCCCCAAATCAGGCTCTCTGCTCAGCAGGGAGCCTGCTTCCTCCTCACTTTCTGCCTGCCTCTCTGTCTACTTGTAATCTCTGTCAAATAAATAAAATCTTTTAAAAAAGAAAAAAATATATATATGTATATAGATGCCTATCTAAAACCCTTTACTCCAAACAGATAAACTATAACATACCATTATTTATAATTTTTGGCAATGAAAACACCTAAATTCCAGAGAGATATCTCCTCCTAGATTTCACAAAATGTGTAATAAAAAGTCAATACGGAGGCACCTGGCTGGCTCAGTTGGTTAAGCAACTGCCTTCGGCTCGGGTCATGATCCCAAGATCCTGGGATTGAGCCCCATGTCAGGATCCTCTCTCAGCTGGGAGCCTGCTTCTCCCTCTCCCTCTGTCTGCTACTCCACCTACTTGTGCATTCTCTCTGTTACTTACTTACTTACTTACTTAATTAAATGTATGTCAATACAGGGGTGCCTGGGTGGCTAAGCCAGTTAAGCGTCTGACTTCGGCACAGATCATGATCTCAGGGTCATGCCCCTCACTGGGCTCTGTGCTCAGTGAAGAGTCCACCTGACCCTCTCCCTCTGCCCCTCCCTCTACTCATACTCTCTAGTAAGTAAAAGTCTAAAGAAAAACCTCAATATAAACTACGAAAAAAATACTTCCTTCAGTAGCACTTTTAAGATACTATGAAAATGGAAAACAAAGTTTCTTTATCACAAAATTTTACACCATGAAGGAAAACTTACAAGTTATCTTGTCCAAATCCCTGCTTCAGGGGGGAAAAAAAAAAATGTACTACACTGACAACCTCTCTTCAGATCTTAGGCTAAAAGTTTCAAAAAATAACAATACTCTTTTTTATGATACAGAGAATTTAAAAACCAAATCAGAATGAAACATACAGAATTAACAGGCCTCTAACACACAATGTAACTTCACAGAAGGCAACACAATCTTGGGCTCACCATTCTAAAATAATACCTTATTTTAAGCTTGATAAAATGGGGAGGAAGATATTGTACTCCTCAAGCACAAACTAGGTAATAAAAAGTTATGTTAAAAAAAAAAAGAGGGGGCGCACTTGGGTAGCTCAGCTGGTTAAGCCTTCAACTCTTGGTTTTTGGCTCAGATCATGATTTCATGGTTTTGAGATCAAACCCCGGTTCTAGCCTTGGTGCTGAGTGGGAGCCTGACTGGGATTCTCTTTCTCTGCCTCTTTTCCCCACGCCATCCCACCTTCACACTCATACACACATACACACTCTCTCTCTTTAAAAAAAGAGAGAGAGAGAGAGAGACACCAAGAAACGGCCTCTCAACTCTAGATAACAAACTAAATGGTTACCAGAAAGGAGGTGAGGGTGGGGGGATGGGTAAACCAGGTGAAGGGGATACAGAGTACACTTCTTCTGATGAGCACTAAGTATTAAGTGAAACTCTTGGATTACTATGTTGTATACCTGAAACTGACGTAACATTGCATGTTAAAAACACTGGAATTAAAATTCTTTTAATATATTTAACTAAAAAAAAGTTACATAAAATTTTCCATGAGAGTGGCTTACTATCCATTGCCTGTCATATGTCTTAGTCTTTAAAACTGAACTCTCTTTCAGAATTTTACAATGCTTTCTAATAGTTAAGTAATGGTAATATAAACTCCAAATGTCAAGAACTTCTAGATGACTTGCTCTCTTCTTTTTCAAGGCAATGAATTATAATGTTCAAGCACTGCTAATGACATAATAATTTGGGGGACTTATCTATAGCTTGCCAGTCCCAGATTGCAATTTTCTGCTATTCCCAAATAAGTCCACCTTTTGCTGGTTTAAAAAAAAAAAAAAGGATAATTTTTAAAGTATACAGTGATTCTTGAAGACTTTGGGCCCTCCTTTTAGGGCTATGGATATGATTATATTAAATAGCTTCCAGAGAGTGGGAGAACAAAATTAGTATTAGTGTGAACACCATTCCAACCAAAAATAAATCAATATATCCTTTCCCTTTTTTAATTTCTTCACAGAAAAAGCTGGGTAATTGATGAGACAAAAAGGAATCCTTACCACAAAACTCTCAATAAGGAGAATACCTTCTGGTTATCCGACTGTAACTACTGGCTATTTAAGAGCCTCCTAGCAAAACTCTAAGGACAGAAATAGATGCTATCAACAAACAAGAAAAAAAGCACTGGTTCTTTTGGCCTTTTTCACTTTGTAGTTCTTGCTATCACTGATGCTTCTTCTAAGGGTTACTACATTTTTCTAGAAGTCTATTATCTTTAAATCCATTCTACTCTACAAAATAAGACAATATTCAAAAAATCCAAGAGAAAATGTATGTATTCTTTGTATACATCCTCTAAATCACTAAAATTAAGTTTAATATGAATTCAGGAATCTAAAAACTCAAGAAAACAAGTCATTATCTTGTGAAGTTTTCACATTGCTTTCAGCTTTATTTTTACTTAGGGCAGTTCAACAAGAAAAATTTAAGGATAAAAAGAAGGTACTCAATATTTGTTAAATCAAAAATAAATAATAGGGGCGCCTGGGTGGCTCAGTGGGTTAAAGCCCCTGCCTTCGGCTCAGGTCATGATCCCAGGGTTCTGGGATCGAGCCCCGCATCAGGGGGGTCTCTGCTCAGTGGGGAGCCTGCTTCCTCCTTTCTCTCTCTGCCTGCCTCTCTGCCTACTTGTGATCTCTGTCAAATAAATAAATAAAATCTTTTTTAAAATAAATAAATAAATATTAAATATTAAAACTAGCAATTAGTAACAGATGAACAATATCATAGCTTGTCAGAAAAAGGGTGACATCTCTAATCAGTTATTATCTGTGAATGTAAAACCAGAAAACATTATCGACAGATCTCAAAGCAGAATTTTTTACTCAATATGCATGGATAAACTCCCTCCAAAACTTTGAAGAAGTACTTTTTGGGTGCCTGGGTAGCTCAGTTGATTGAGCATCCAATTCTGGATTTCAGCTCAGATCATGATCTCAGGGTCATGAGACTGAGCCCCACCTCAGGCTCTATGCACACCACAGAGTCCGCTTGAGATTCTCCCTCTACCACTGCCCCTCCCCCAACTAGTGTTCTCTGTCAGTCAGTAAATAAATAAATAAATAATTTTTTCTAAAAAGTACTTTTTTTGGCTTTCTAGAACAGTGACGCTTTCTCCTTTTATTTAATACTGCCTGGGCTATATTGTGGCCTATAAGGTTTTAGCCAGTCTTTTCCCATTACTCACTATTATTGAAGAAATAGTGCACCTTCCTAAACCATGGCAAAGAACCAAAAGCCTTGTTGAGGTCACAAACTGTGGCATCTTATTACAACACTGAACAGACAGAAGAGGAACATTATTAGCTAAAGAATAATCTAGTTAAGACCCTTACTGGCAACCTCTTATTAGAATCAAAAGATCCTAAGGCCTTTGGACAGTTAGTTTCTTCTGCCTGGAATATTTTATCCCAGTCACATCACTCAGGTCTCTCTTTGCTCAAGTAACATCTTCAAAGAGGCATAAAACACTTTTGCTGCATATTGAAATATAATGGTTACCTCAACACCTTAAAGACTGAACTGACAACTTTTCTCAAAAATTAACAAAACAAACATGTCACTTCAAAGACAATAATGGACAGTATTTCTTGCTGGTGATAAAACTTGAATTTTCATGCAAAAAATCAGAATTTTGGAAAACCTGTATCTCCCATCTGGTGAGCTTATAGCCTACCAAAACTAAAAAAGACTTTTCTAATGAGCTAGGAATTAATACTAATGAATGCAAATTTTTTATTTGTCTAATGAAATATGGCAACATTTGGAAGATCTGCATTAACTCAAATGAACCAATACCTTCCAAATGACCACTATGCAATGTTACAAATGTTGGAGAAAGTATATGTATTCATGTATATTCTCTACATATACAAGATCTACTCAAGGTACAAGACGGACCAGTTCATTTTAACATAACAAATTATGGAAAATTCATTGATAAGAGTTCAGATTCCACAGTGCAACTACCACTTGATGAAAATACTCTAAAACTCGATTATGGTTATGGTTGCACACCTCAGCAAATTTACTACAAAAACAAAAGTTAAGTCACTGAACTGCATTTACACTAAAAATTAATGAGTTTTAGGGCATATAAAACATCAGTAAAGTGTCAAAAAATAAATTTTTGTGTAGTTTCAAAATATCCATGATTATCTAAAAAAAGGCTTTAAAAAAAGATTTTATTTATTTATTTTAGAGAGAGAGAACACATGAGAGCAGGGGCAGGGGCAGAGGGAGAGAGAGAGAATCTCAAGCAGACTCCCCACTCAGCGTGGAGCCTGAAGCAGGGCTCTACCTCACAACCCTGGGATCATGACCTGAACTGAAATCAAGAGTCAGATGCTCAGTCAACTGAGACATCCAGGTACCCCCTAAAAAGGCTTTTAAAACACTTCTGCTTTTTCCAACCACATATTTATGTGAGGCCTAATTTCCTTCAAATACTTCAACCAAAATTTAAAAATGCAATCATTAGAAGCAGCAGTCTGACAATCAGCTGTCTTCTATTAAGTCAGACATGAGACTTGCAAAACTAGTTTCCATTAAAAGTATTATTTTTGTTAACATTTAATGTGTTTATTATTTTTAAATGTTAATAAACTGTTTTAAATTTCTATTTTAGTCTCTAATATAGCAAATATTGATGAAGTCCACATAAGCAAAAGCTGCTTGGGGCTCAATAATTTTTTACAAGTGTACAACCTCCTGAGGCCAAAACATTTGAGACTTGCTGTTAAAGGTGCCTGAGGGCTCATACAATCCTGGAAGAGTTATCCCAGAGTGATTTCAAAGCAACAGGTCTCTGCATATCACAAACTCTGAAAGTACATAAGCCACCAATTGCTGTTGAAGGATGGTACAGTGTGCACATCAAAGTTGAACTATTTCTCACCTTCTCAGCTCACAAGGTCTCCACAGATGAAATTAAGCTAGAAAGGTATCATTTCAATCCCATATTCTCCACCAATTGTCAAAACGTAACAGAACTTACCATGAGCCTATCAGGTAGGAAAGACTGCCAGAACAAATAGAAAGGGAGGTAGTTTCAATAAGCATTATTGCTAATAATATGAAAAAATTAAAGGAACAGATCTCTGCTAAAAACTTCCCAATTCCAGGAAGAAAATTATTTTCAGAGATACATATGGCAGCACAGAAAAAGAAAAATACAGTTCAAAAAAGCATTTCTAATCTTGTCCATAAGGAAAGAACAGAACACTTCCAATACAAAGTTAATCACTTCCTCCAGAAAGCACATTTTCTGCAATATTTCTGTTTTTGACAAAATTTCACTCCAAATTCATCACACAAAGGTACATGATCTTCAGTGAACTTGCTAACTAAAAGACATCTATTATCGAAGAAGTCCATTTATCACAGGAACATAAACCATTATTACCCTTTTTTAATTTAGAGATTAGAGATTCTCTCAAGCTGTCTGCATTCAAAGAAATGCACAACAAAGAAGACTGAAACACAAAAATAGCTCGGTGAGAAAATACCTATCAAAGATACACCATTTAATGGTTTCTCTCTGCCTGTCCACTCCTTACTCCCATAAGCAGAGACCTGTAGCTTGGGATACTGAAATAACCAGGGCAGTAAATTTTCCAACACTCACAAGCACATATGTAATAATGTCTACGTACATGTACCTCAGGTCACAGTCATTAGTCCCTTATTTCTAAATGCTTATGCTTTCTAGTTCCACTTTCTAATCTCTATCCACTTTCCCTCGATAGCCAAAACATTTCCCCTATCTCAATACCATGGTTCATCACAGTCTTCTCTTTTGCCATCACAGTCTATATCCAAATATTTCTTTGAAAGTATCGGGCGCCTGGGTGGCTCAGTGGGTTAAGCCGCTGCCTTCGGCTCAGGTCATGATCTCAGGGTCCTGGGATCGAGTCCCGCATCGGGGCTCTCTGCTCAGCAGGGAGCCTGCTTCCCACTCTCTCTCTCTGCCTGCCTCTCCATTTACTTGTGATTTCTCTCTGTCAAATAAATAAATAAAATCTTTAAAAAAAAAAAGAAAGTATCTCATGATTGTGTACCTTCCTCTCCATTCCTACTACCCACATTAATCCAGTCCTTCTGCCACAAAAATCAATTGCTTTTCCCTGCCTTCTGTGCTTCAATCCATTCTGCTGACAGCAACAAAAGCTGCTCTTAAATAGTATTTAATGTTATGTCATTCATTTCCTTGCTCAAGAAATCCCTAGGGCAACTTCCTATTACTTTCTTCAAATTCTTCTTCAAATAAAATCCAGATTAAGAAAGAAAAAATTACACACTTTTAAAGGATGAATTGAATTATATCTCAATAAAGCTGTCAAGAAGGAAGAGAGGGAGGAAGCAAGGGACAGGGAGGAGAAAAAGAGGTGGGAGGATGGGGAGGACAACTCCCCAAATGGTTCGCTACAAAGTACCACTTTACCCACCACCACTTCCGACATTCTGAAAAGCTGAAAGACATTAGAACACCCACACCGTTGTCAGAGGCATTCTGGCCTCCCCGTAACCAATTCTAGTGATGGCCAAGCATCACTTTCTGAAACTGACTCTTCCATCAAAAAAATATACCTTTGTTAGAAAATGGCAGTATATTCCCCCATGGAGCCAAAATCCATACCCCTATTATCTGCACTCATTTTTCTAGTGTTGGCCTTCCCTTGCCCCCCACGAAGAGAGAAAAAAACTTTCTTCTATATGGCTGCCCATTAAATACACACATTATAACTAAAATGTCACAAGTCTCCTCTTCTTTAGTTCCCGCAACCACTTCTTATAAAGCATGCTTTCAAAGAGGCCCCTTCCTGGGCAAACAGAGCACCTATAATACGATGTCAAGTTCTAGAAGCAGTATGATTTTAAAAAGTAAAATGAAACTCTGTCACCCCTTAATGTAACTAAAAACTAAGTTCATTTTCTGGCTTCCCTTACACAATAAAATAGTGGGTTTCCCAACTCATATTTAAGCTACTATCTATAAAGTTGCTATAAATTAGCAAATCCCTAAAAATTATTCTGTCATTGAGATGAAATCAGACAATAGACTGCACTGTGAAATGCAAGAAGGGAAGAGAAGGGGAATACTCTGCAATACTCTGGCAAATTCTTATTTCCTCGCAAATAAGGCCTGTCAGATATTTGTACAATTTTTTACTGGATTCAATGAATCATTTTTCATAGCATTCCACTATATTCCAGGTAAAGCATACTTAACTCTGCAAGCAGCCAATTTCTCATACCTACCTACTTTACCTTCCTATGTGACAAGATCCAATGGAGAGGTAGCTTAAATTTGTAAAGCCAAACATGAACAAATTTTGCTTCTCAAAATGACTGTTAACTCCCCAAAAGGAACATATCTACTTTACATCTGATTTAATATTCTCAGCTCATTCTGCATAGTTCCTTAACACATCTCATTTCTGAAACACCTAAAAAGATCACATCTATCTGGAAAATAAATTAGAACACCAATTTATCCACCATAGTGTGCTTTATCATTCATAATTCATCTCTATGTTAAAAAAAGAATTCTCAAAAAGTTAAATAGTCCAAGACACAGATTCCAGATCTCAAAATCAACTTAAATGAAAGTGAAACAATTAGCAACATCATGAAAAAGCTTATAATAGCTTTCACAAATGAAGGTACGACCTAAAACTGTAAAAATGTTAACAGCCACCAGTGTGCCAACAGAACAAAGAACAAAGTTTATCTTTTTGTATTTCTGAACTTGGAAATTCTCTTGATCCTTAAACAAATAAAATAAAAACCCAAAAATCAAATCCTGAATAAAATCAGACTCCAAAAACAAAAAGAAAATATATAAAAAACATTAAACTCATTCACCATACTGAACTGTTGAACAGTATGTACTTTGACCACACAAAATCCCAATGATTGCTTTAAAACAGTTATTTTTAAAATTAAGCTTCCAGTGCTCGCTTCGGCAGCACATATACTAAAATTAAGCTTCCAACTAAGTTCAACATATAAAAATATTACGAAGGCATAATATAAAAAAAGTATGATAATAACTTGTTAAATATTGGTTAGAATAAAATAAAACAGAAATCATTGAAAGCCTTAGCTTTACAATTCAACCAAGCTCATACCTGGACTTTTATTCTTCAGCAAACACACACTAAAAACCTTCTTCACTCTCAACTTAAGAAAAAGAAAATGTCTTTCCTGTTAAAACATGTGTTGTTCCATATCTCCAACCACCAGTATTTGAAACAACAAAAGGGGTATGAGACATAAAAACAGCTGGGTATTTATTTTAGAAACAATTTCCTAAAAGAACTCTGTAATAATGAACCACACACATTAGGCAATTCTAAGCAAATGTGTTTTTACATTTGATAGATTCTATAACAAACCTCTGTGGCCCAATCAGATCAAACATTTAGAATGCATCTAAATCCCCAGTCTCAAATTGGAATGGGGAAATTTGTTTAATTACTGTAAATCCTATTAAACCAATCTTCTTTGTAAAGTGGAAAATATCTGACCTCTGAGGGCTCTGGAGGGTATAATGAATGCAGAGTTTAATTAGGGCCCACTGTTGGCTCACTATAATCTATTAATTAGCATTCTCAGTTCTCTATATCTCATTGCAGTGTCTCACTTTACTTTAAAATTGCACCCTTTGCTTTTTGGACTAAAGTTATACAATTTTAGTATTGTGTGGTAATTATAGTGGGTGCAGGAAGAATATATTCCTGCCAGCACTGCTGCTTAATTAGGGCAAGGGGCGGAATCTAGATAAGGCTGTGTTCACCCTCCTTCAGTGCATATGGTTTTTTTGGCATCATAGTCCTGTGGACTGTTTCACTTCCACTGGACTGAAGTGCTGAGTTCCCCCTACACTCTGCAGAAGATTCAAATACCTTACTTTTGAATGTAGTTTAGTAACTACAAAGAATATTGTCATTGCTTTTTATCCACACAGCTTTCAAAGTATAGGCATAATTAGCAGCCTCGATTATTTGAAAATAAAGACATATACCAATAATTTTTTTCCCTTGTTAAAATAGGCATTTCCAAGTTGCTTGATGATAAAAACCATCTTGGTGAAAGGCCTATTTTCAGCATCATCAGAAAGGTATACTGGAGGCTAGCTAATTCAAGGATAAATCTAGTAATCTCGATTCCACTTCTACCAAAATCCACTTTAAATTATACATACACCTATACTGATACACATTACATTTATATACACATATACTGTCAATATACTCTTGAAAGGTAGAAACTTAAAAGGGAATTGTTTATTAATGTGTAATTTTTACACAATATTTATAATAAGTTACAGTTCAACCACTTTTCAGGTAAACCTAAGTAAACTGATTCTTATTAACAATATATTTGAGATTGAATAATATTCAAGTATGATACACTATGATGCTTAACTATCTAAATACATACAAAGTACCTCATATTTGAACACAAACACTATCAGTACATACTCCAAATTTATCAATCTGATTTTTACAAATTAAAAAACCTAATACCTACTCTTGAAATACAGATAGTTTTTAAGACCCATGTTACCCTAGTACCTTACCATAAGATTAAACAAAGCAAACTCCTTTTTTCTCTCTTGATATTTGCAATTCAACACCAAACTGTAAAAACTTTCAGAATGTATCAACTATTATTTCATATTTAGGAATGATAAACTTTTGGTGTTGTACTTCACCTTCCATGAACATAAATGTGAACTGAAGACAACATATTTCCCTCTTCTACTGTCATATGTCATCTAAATATCTTATCTTGTACATCAATGATTCTCAAGGTGAGGAGACATCAAATCACCAGAGTGTTTTTTAAACCCTATCTAAGATCTTAAACACTTTTTTCTCTACACACATTCCTTCTACTAAAGGTCACTGTCACAGTTAATGATCATTATGTACAGGAGTCTGTCGTTACTCTGAAATGCAGTAGGCAGAACAAAAAGGTTGAGAAACACTTAGCCAATGGTCCCTTGTTTATTTTCCCTTCTGTCACAACTAAGCTCAAAGGTGACAAGAAAACATTCATGAATTCCCTATGGCAGATGAGCAACAAACTAGTTTAAGAATTAGATGTACGACATTCTAAAGATTCCAAAATTAGTTTATCTCGGAACTACCAGAGAAGCTTGTTTAAATACAGGCTCCTGGACTCCATCTCCAGAGATATTTATGAAGCAAAAGGCCTGGAAATCTGTATTTTAAAAAAGTGTATCAGAACTAACATTTAGGAAACTTGTCCTTACTTTTAAGATGTAACACTGGGGTCTATTTTAATTCTTCTCTTTCTTTTCACATTTTTGTTTTTAAAGTCTTAAAGATTCAAAATCAAGAAACTTCCTAAGGAATACTTTTTAAAGGCTATTTCCTCTTTTCTTTAAAAAAAAAAAAAGGCTGGGTCGATAAGAGACTTAAGAGCCGTAAGATTTAAGCATACTAATAAAACATTCAGATTTTGTGTAATGACAAATTACATTTAATCATTAGTTAAAAACTAGATGCAAAGTAGTTTGAGGTTATATCTGGGAAAAGAGAAAATTATAATTTCTAATTTTTTTTTAAGATTTAATTTACTTATTTGACAGACAGAGATTACAAGTAGGCTGAGAGGCAGGCAGAGAGGGAAAGGAGGAAGCAGGCTCCCCACTGAGCAGAGACCCCCCCCCCCCCCCCCGCCGATGCAGGGCTCGATCCCAGGACCCTGGGATCGTGACCTGAGCCAAAGGCAGAGGCTTTAACCCACTGAGCCACCCGGGCGCCCCTATAATTTCTAATTCTTTTTAAATCTCTGATTTAAACGAATTAAAGGTTTAGTTTTTGGTGGTTTTTTTTTTTTAATATTTTATTTATTTGACAGAGAGAGAGAGACAGTGAGAGAGGGACACAAGCAGGGAGGGGGAGAAGGAGAAGCAGGTTCCCCACCGAGTAGGGAGCCCGACGCGATCCCAGGACCCCGGGATCACAACCTGAGCCGAAGGCAGCCACTTAACTGACGAGACCGAGCCACCCAGGAGCCCCATTTTTGTTTTGTTTTGTTAAGATTTATTTATTTGAGAGAAAAAGAGAGGAGAAGCAGGGGGAGAGGGAAAAGAATCTTAAGCAGACTCTTCACTGAGTGTGGAGGCCAACGCAGGGCTCAAACTCACAACTCTTACATCATAACCTGAGCCAAAATCAAGAGACAGATGTTTAACTGATGAGCCACCCAGGTGCCCCAATGTTTAGTTTTTAGTTCATACTGTACTATCAAATAAATTTGAAGATTTTTAACTCTGTGATGTTAAATTAATTAGTACAGATACAATAGTATATAGGCAGTAAAATAATGATTCAGTCACATGGGGCTTTAATATATAGCAGATGTGTTGGCTAAGAAAGGTCATAATGTAACACCTATAATATTCCATTTGGATTAATTTTATGTGTGTATGTACAGAGATGTACATTACAGAGAAACAACAAAATGTTAACAGTGGAAAAGCAAAGTTACCAGAGATGAGAGGATTTAGGATAAATTTTTATTTCATATCTATCTTTTTCAGTATTATTTTTATGACTGAACAAGCTATTTTTATTACTGAAAAGGTAAGTCTGGGGCTTTAACATACAAAACAATGTAACTAGCACTCTTCTTCAAATAACCAAAACAGTAGATATGAATGCCTGAACTAAGTATTAGTAATAGAATGGTAAAACAATCAACAGAAATCTTAGATTTATTTCATCAAAGACAGGTCATTTCTAATTCCTTCTTTCTTAGCATCATTCAAGAACACTGAAGAAATCCAAATAAGTTGATTACTTTCTTCATAATTTTTATTAACTAACCCCAAAATGAAGTATAAAATCAACAATAAGATGGCTGCTTTAAAATTCTCCTTTAAGAGTAGTAGAATTTTTTAAGAAGGCGAATAATTCAAACTCACAAGTTAAAGAAAAGTTCTAAAAGTCTCAAACAAAAAGTATGATTAAGATTTTAATTGATGGAAGCATAAATATAATTTGTTCACATCCTTGGAGTCATATGTCACTCAATGTGACATGACAGTGTTGGCAAAACATCTACTATAACCTAGAGGAGTAGAGAAAAAAAGTGTTTCATATATCTAATAGGATAGCATTTAGCTCTCAAACTGCAAAGCCCTAATTAAAATGCCTAGTTATCGCATTTATTTTCTAGAAGTAACTAACCATACCAAGCTGCATTTCTTACACCTTATATTTGAAGAACTAAAGAAAAAAAAACTTTTTTTATTTTTAAAAAGCTACATAAACATCCTAAAGTTAAACTTTCATGAATGCCAACAGAAAAAAACTGCTTCCCATTGTTGGTACTTAATATTTTTATCAATATTCACTTTTTAAAACTAATTTTCATTCTGTGCTATCAACATACTGATTTGCCTTACAGTAGTTTTTCTGGTTTTTTCAAGACTAGTTTTTTGACACCTATTATGGTAAATCTTTTTCTTTCTTTCTTTTTTCCTTTTCTCTTTGTGGACAGCCTCTTGCCTTCTTAAGTCTTCCTGGCAGACTAGTGAGATGTCACAGGTGTGCGGCAGCCACTAACACTTACATATCTCTTCCCTCCCTTTTCTCTGCCCCCTCCCCCAAACTCTGCAGGCCTTGGAGATTTGGATACTTTACATACAAACAAATGGACCAATACAATATGATGACTTGAAAGACCTCTGAGTTCATTTTGTCCGAGCCCTCACTTTAGAGCTAGGCCTGGCAATGACTAACTTAACATCACACGGGGAGCAGTGCCCAGGAATAGATTCCGAGTCAGGTGAAATGAGTCTCAGCACACCAGTCTGCCAGATAATTACATGACCCATAAATTGTGCTGGGGCATGATGCCTGAACGCCAAGTTCAACCAGCAAAAATATGGAACACTGCACGAATCTATGTGTCATTCCTTGCACAGGGACTATGATAATCTTCTGTATCGTTTCAGTATTAGTCTATGGGCTGCCGAAGCGAGCACTACGGTAAATCTTACTTCTACACCTCACACTTAAGATACGTAGCCTGGGGGCGCCTGGGTGGCTCAGTGGGTTAAGCCGCTGCCTTCGGCTCAGGTCATGATCTCAGGGTCCTGGGATCGAGTCCCGCATCGCGCTCTCTGCTCAGCAGGGAGCCTGCTTCCCTCTCTCTCTCTGCCTGCCTCTCCGTCTACTTGTGATTTCTCTCTGTCAAATAAATAAATAAAATCTTTAAAAAAAAAAAAAAAAAAAGATACGTAGCCTGAATAATTTTGATAATGTATCTTAGAGCAGATAAAAAAATTATACTCTCCAAAGAACGGAGAAAGGTAATACAGGTTTAAAGAAAAGACAGGAAGAGAAAGAGAAGCAGGAAAATGCAAGTGGGAAAAGCAAGCAACAATAGTGAGCAAGCAGACATGGCAACCAGAAAAAAACAGATTCAGAATCAAATCCAGAGAAGATTAAGAAATGACGGATAGAAAATACTCTGGTAAGTAGGAAAAAGAAAGATAAATGAACCAAGAAGAGGAAAACCTAACAAAGAAAGAAAGAGAACAGCTCATTTCACTTACATGAATTCAGTCAATAAAGACAAACACACACATAAAACTAACCTGGTTTTCCTCCTGCACAACTCTATACTGTTCCTTCCAAATCGTGATTTTGGAAGCTTCATCTTTTCTCAGGGCTCGTTCTTTCTTCAGCTCTGGGCTCCAGAAAGTCTTGATGCTATTCATTGAAGAACTTAATTTGCTCTCCTTTACTTCCACATCCTTCCGCAAGAGATCATTTTCCCTTAATACTTCTTTCAGCTGCGTCTGCAGATCCATGATTGTATTATCTCTTGCCTGACGGAGAGAATGAGGAACAGTAGATGCCATACTCACAGGAGGGAGGTGATGCTCTCCAAATGCTATGGTGTCACTAGCAACCCCACTGCTAGCTATATTGGGGCTACTGCCCATAGCAGTCATCCTGACACCATACGGCAGACGTCCCCCAGAACGGCCAAGTGTCATGGTGCTTTTAGGTGTCTCTGAACCCACATTTTCATGGTCACTTAGGTACATAGGGCCAGATGTGGCATAGGCAGCATTTAAGGACTGGATATTCTCCATTGAAAGGGTTTTCCCACTGCCACCTCCAACACTGCTTCCAGAACTCCCTCCTGTACTATTGGTTCGACGATGACCCAAGCGAGGGGAACGTGGAAGCCTAGGTGAACGCCCAGGGCTCTGGTTGCTCGGTTCCACCTTCCCAACTGAGCGAGCGCTTCCATACATGGTTGCAAGATGAACTTCGGTGCCAAGAAAGGTATAAAGCAGAAAGCAAAATATGTAATTCTGTGAGGTTTTTGATGGCTCTAAGTCTGCTTAAGGCTAATCAGAAGTAACACGTCTTCGGCTGTCCAGTCTTGAAGAAATACCTTACATCATATCTGTAATGAAAAGATCACACATTATATCCCCCAATAATAAACATTTGCCTCTCAGAAACTTTTCATTACCCCACCATAAGAAAGATCTCCCTTTCTATCATCTATTTATTCATGCATTCAAAATTCATGCATTACAGCACATTTTACTGTTAACATTGTTTTTAACAGTATTTTGCATGTATGTCTCAAAACTGAATACTAAAACCATGCCACGCAAGTGGAAAAGAAAAAGAAATAAGAGGCATAAATACTAGCAACGAAAAGATAAAACTCAGTGTTTGATCATATGATTTTCTAACATGAAAAGCCAAGATCATAAACTATTAAGTTAACAGAAATCTACAAATCGGTCAGATACAAAATCAACATAAAAATATCAGTACTTTCCCTGCACATTAGTAATAACAATTAGAAAATGCAATTTAAAAAGAAAAATCCCACTCACAATGGCAACAAAACCATAAAACACTTTGGTATAAATCTAATAAAAAGGTCCAAGTACGAAATACTTCATATCCCAATAAAAATCTCTATAGGATTCTCCAAATAACTCAACAAGCTGACTCTAAAATTTTTTTTAAAAAGAGTACAGGTCTAAGAATAATCTAAACAATTTGCAACAGAAGAACAAAGAAGGAAGATGTTCCCTAAATAGCAAGATAAATTACAGGTCCGTGATTCTTTACTTGCAATCCAAAAATCATAAAAAAAAGTTAAGTTTTGTTTCTTCTTAACCCATTTAGCAGCAAAACCTGACTTGATCTGGTATGAGGTCACTTTATTGTTTATAGGTATTATTCATACCTTGTTGAGAAAACAATGTATATGATTACAGGACACTACATAATGTCCACTGGGTATCAGGGGGAAAAATCTGGACTCCAAACCACATCTGACCGCCAGGATTTCTCGTAAGGACTCACAGGCTTTTAAGGCTACAGTATTTAAAACTGCATAGCACAGGTCCAAGAACACAGCATAAATTGTATATATAAGTTTAGTATATCCTAGTATATGGACTTTCAAAAGAGTGAGGAAAAGTCAAATTATTCAATAAATGGGGTCTGAACAACTGGTACTCTTGGAAAAATAAATTACATCTCGACTTCACACAGTACACAGAAATAAATTCTATGTACATTAGAGATATAAATTTTGGGTTTTTTGAGAGTGTGTGTGCAAGTGCATCATGAACAGGAGTGGAAGGCAGTACAGAAGGAGGAGAGAGAATCCCCAGCAGGCTCCATTCCCAGCATGGAGCCCAAAGCAGGGCTCAATCTCATCTCCCTGAGACCATGACCTGAGTCGAAATCAAGAGCTGGATGCTTAACTCACCAAGCCACCAGATGCCCCAAAGATATAAATTTTAAAACTATCAAAATTACTGGAGGAAAACTCAGAAGAACACCATTGTGAACCTGAGTTAAGGTAGGGCTTCTTAAGTAAGAAACAAAAAGCAAAAACCATAAAGAAAAACAAATAATAACTGGGGCGCCTGGGTGGCTCACTGGTTAAAGCCTCTGCCTTCGGCTCAGGTCATGATCCCAGGGTGCAGGGATGGAGCCCCACATCCAGCTGTCTGCTCAGCGGGGAACCTGCTTTCTCCTCCCTCTTTCTCTCTCTCTCTCTGCCTGCCTCTCTGCCTGCTTGTGATCTCTGTCAAATAAATAAAAATTTAAAAAATAATAATAATAATATATTTAATTATGTCAAAAGGGCAAAATATTATACCAAAAAATACCTTAAGCAAAATTACGAGAGAAACAAAAAACTATATCAGGAAGCCATGGAGGTCTAGTTTGTTTCTTTTTGAGAGAAGTGTGGACAGTAGATAGCTGTGATATGTGTTTTTAAAATTGGTTTTAATTATTCTTGTAGAATATGAACATGTTTTTCTTCAAAAAATTTTGAGGGCTTTTTTTTTTTTTTTAACAGATTTTATTTATTTGTTTGACAGAGGGAAAGATCACAAGTAGAGAGGCAGGCAGAGGGGGAGGGGGAAGCAGGCCCCCGCTGAGCAGAGAGCCCGATGGGGGGAATGTGAGGCTTGATTCCAGGGCTCTGAGATCATGACCTGAACCAAAGGCAGAGGTTTAACCCACTGAGCCACCCAGGTGCCCCCCAAAATTTGAGTTTTACTGTATTATGAATATAAAGTGAACCTAAAGCTTCCATAAACATTTTGGCCCCAACCCTGTCTTACAATACAGGTTCCCATCCTTCTTATCATTGCTCTTTCAAAGTTGGCATTTCCCTGTATGAATTCTTAATACATGTTGTAATGGATCTTTACACATATATGGATATATTTTTCACCTTCCTGATATAGTACCAAAGAATTGCCTTAGACCAAGTAACAGGCATCAGCACATTAAATATTTTCAAAATTTACTGTTAAGTAGAATTCTTAAAAGCATTTCTTCACTGGGGAATTCTTAAAAGTGTTTCTTCACTGGGGCACCTGGGTGGCTCAGTTGTTAAGCATCTGCCTTCAGTTCAGGTCATGATCCCAGGGTTCTGGGGTCGAGCCCTGCATCAGGTTCCCAGCTCAGCGGAAAACCTGCTTCTCTCTCTCCCACTCCCCCTGCTTGTATTCCCTCTCTTATTGTCTCTGTCAAATAAATAAAATCTTTAAAAAAAAAAAAAAAGTGCTTCTTCACTAAAAATACTACCCAAATAACTGACATGTCAAAAATAGGATTGTAAAGAAAATCCACGCACTTCAGTCACACTCAAACAGGTTACTCTTCAGAAATATGAATACAGGGGCGCCTGGGTGGCTCAGTGGGTTAAAGCCTCTGCCTTCGCCTCAGGTCATGGTCCCAGGGTCCTGGGATCGAGCCCTGCATCGGGCTCTCTGCTCGGCAGGGAGCCTGCTCCCCCCCCCACCCCGCCTCTCTGCCTGCTTGTGATCTCTGCCTGTCAAATAAATGGATAAAATCTTTAAAAAAAAAAAAAGAAATATGAATACACTGGCAGTCTCACCTTAACATTATTAAAGACAGCCCCAGTGTAACAACAAGCAGAAAAGAAAATACACAGAGCCTGAAACTTTAAGGTTCCATCTCAGAAACAGCAATAGTACACCAAGTTCGGAAACTGCAATATTCTACTAGTAACATTAGGAAATTCCTCTCCAGGAATAACCTAGCTTAAGAAGTAAAAGTTTCTTTCCATGCTTTTTTTTTTTAACTTTTAAAGTAAGCGCTACGCCCAACATGAGGCTTGAACTCACAAGCCCAAGATCAAGAGTCACGCGCTCTAGTGACTGGTTCATGATAAATCTGAACTGTGAGGCAGGTGACAAGTAATAACCTACATAATACTGTTTGAATTTTATTTCAAGATCAAAGAGAGATGCAAAGCTTTTTCTTTTTTTAAATAATCTGAATGCTGTTTAAAATAAGAGAGCCATTCATTATCCAGAATCCCTTAAATGAGCTAACACTGAATATTTACCATATGTCAGGCATTGTGCTAAAAATTTCATAAGATCTAATTTAATATTTAAAAGCCTCCCATAACATAGGTACTATCATTATCTCCGTTTCAGAAATGATGCAGGTAAGGCTTATGGGTGTTAAGTGACATCTAAAGTCACACAGCCATTAAGTAGTAGGGTCAAGATTTGAATTAGGGTGCCTAATTCCACAGCCCTGGAGGCTCTTAACTACTCTGCTTAACCAGGATCATCTGCTGATGAGAACGTCTCAACTGTTCACAGGATATTAAAGGCTTCCACAGTTTTAAGGCAGTGTGTCCTGCTAATCTAGTACTCAATTAAGGCAATTATAGGTGTTCCAGGTATAAAGCTTAAATAATCACACTAATCTTTCTATTAAGGAGAAAGTCTTCTTTATAAGATGGTGGGCGAAAGAATAAAGTAAGTAAAACTAACAAAATAAGTAGTAATAATTATTCAGAGTCTCCGGAATCATGACATCCGAACACTAAACCGGCACATTCAAGAAAAAAATTCCCAACTGTGCTTTTGTGCAGAATTCTATTTTCGTGTAGTCAAGTAACTAAATCACACTGAATAGGCTAAGATCCAATAACAAATATTCCCTTAAGTTTTCAACATTAGCAGGTGCACTCTAATGTTCAAGTCACTTTCAGATCTAAAATGGCATTTGCATGTGGAGTCTTTGCTATTATCAGAACTATAGCCATTTACAACAAAAGGAAGGAATTTACTAGCTCTGAATTCCTCACATTGACTTTTTAATCTCATGGGCTTCAGGGAATATAGTGTTCAAAAATTTTTTTTCTTTTAAAAATATGTCAGACACACAACCACAAAAATAATAATTCTTGCACTTTAAACAACTGACAAAAAAGAATTCTGACCAAAAAAAGTTATACAATATGATTCCATGTATGTAGAATTCTAGAACTAATTCATTATGACACAAAGCAAATCAGTGCGGGATGGGTGGGGAAGGCATGGAAAAAAGGAGGAGAATGAAACTTTCAGGGTGATCCAAACGTTCATTATCTTGACTGGGGTAATGGTTTCACAGCCATATACATTTCAAAATTCATCAAATTATATATTTTTTTAAATATTTTATTTTTTTAAGTAATCTCTACACCCAGTGTGGGGCTTGAACTTAAAACTGCAATATCAAGAGTCACATGCTCTTCTGACTGAGCCAGCCAGGCACCTCTCGTCAAACTATATATTTTAAATACACTCAGTTTAGCATACATTAATTATATTACAGAAGTTTGAAAAAAAAATTTCACATTCCAAACTCCCTTGTCCTTGATTAATCCAAAGAAACACCTTCACTGATTATACAACTGGAATCCTGATTGCTGCTGGATAAAATCATGCAGCTGTACGGTTTGAGCCCATAATGTTGTTCCCAGAGTCCTTTAGTTAGCTTCCTATCCATATTTTGTTAGCTCCCTATCTACTATCTGTTGTAGTGATTATTTCAAATCTTCTCCCTCTGCCTGCCAAACAGAACACATGAGTCTCCTGGGTCAGAGACCAAAAGCTTTATTACTCACTGCACAGCTAACAGTATGAACATCCTGTCTGCACGGGATGTTAACCTGTTAACCCCAAGTCCAACAGGTAACAAGAGGGGCCCAGATGGATGCTACACATGCAGTGGGTTTGCACTGCAGCTAAGGATACTGAGTTTTGGGAATCCACCACTTCAAAAACAAACAGTAAAAGCCTGCTCTGTCCCTTTGGGAAACATTACCTGAAGGTGGCTTGCTGCATACACAATCCTGAGAAATGGCCCAGGTTAAGAGCACTCAGGGCCTTGTATTCTTAGCATACCCAGCAAGGCATGTAGGAAAGAAAAAAGAAACATGGATGACTGCTCTCCTGACAAGTCTTTTGGTAGTTTTAGGGTATCGCCATAAATTCTTTGATACTGCTCCCTTTAGGAAGGAAAGCAAAATTCCCCTCTCTGTGTCTCTCTGAATGTGAACTGAACTTAGTGATTTGCTTCTGATGATGTTTCACTTCCAAGAAAACTCAGAAAGGACAATGAGGTTTCTGTCTTGGTCACTGTTTTGGATGCCTCATTTTACGAGGACCTAACTGCCATTTGTAAGGATATTCAAGCTACCCGACAGCTACAGAGTAAGAAATTGCAGCCTCTTTCTTTTTTTTATTTTTTTTAAAGATTATTTTTTAATTTTTATTTATTTATTTATTTGACAGAGAGAGATCACAAGTAGGCAGAGAGGCAAGCAGAGAGAGAGAGGAGGAAGCAGGCTCCCTGCTGAGCAGAGAGCCGGATGATGTGGGACTCGATCCCAGGACCCTGAGATCATGACCTGAGCCGAAGGCAGCGGCTTAACCCACTGAGCCACCCAGGTGCCCCATGGAAGACCTTTTTTGAAGCTATCTCATATGACTATTAGAAAGAGACTGCAAGGGCGCCTCTGCCTTCAGCTCAGGTCATGATCCCGGAGTCCTGAGACGGAGCTCTGCACTGGGCTCTCTGCTCAGCAGTGAGCCTGCTTCCCTGCTTCCCTTGCTCTCTCTCTGCCTGCCTCTCTGCCAACTTGTGATCTCTGTCAAATAAATAAATAAAATCTTAAAAAAAAAAAAAAAAGTCTTCCAACCCCAAACAAGCCTTCAGATGACTGCAACCTCACAAAGTAGCTTGAGCCAGACCCTTGAGTCAGCCATGCTCTACATAACAACTGTAAGATGTTTGGGTTTTTCTAATCCAGTAATTTTTTTAACTTTTAATACCACAGAAGAAACTGATACAGAGTTGTTCCTGAAATCTTTGTTTGGGGTGGGGGGCAGCATATGTACACACTGCATCACAATTAAAAGTGTATTTCTTTTTGTAGGCTCTAAATAATTCTCCACACCATTCCCTACGATCCTTTCAGGAGGTCCATGAGGTTCATAATACTCTGATATTATTTGCCTTTTTCACTGTACACTCTTACAAAGTATAGTATTGTCTTTCAGAGGCTACATGATATGTGGTATATCCCACTGACAACTAACAGAATGTATACTCGTATATTCTTGTACTTTAAATTTTTCTGAGTTTTACTTCTTTTTAGCTTTACTTTCTAAAACAGTAAATAGTAATAGATATAGCCTACATAAACAAAAGCTATTTATAGTCCTCACTGATTTCAAGAGTGTAAAAACAAAAGTTTAAGAACCACTGCTCTAAAATTTAAATATAACATGAGCACACCTACATACTTCCTTTGATGGCTTCCCAAAATAAGAATTTAAATTCCTTGGCAGTGCATGTAAGATTTTTTATGATTTCGGTCCTGCCTACCTCCCTAAGGCAGTTAACTGCTTAACCACTCTTTTCTCATGTGACAACCATGATCAAGTACCTGCAATTTCCTGAAATACCATGCTCTCTTTTTATTTCTATGACCTTACTCTTCCCCAACAACTGCTAAATACTTACTGCTCATTCTTCCAAATTAAGTCCTACATAAACCCTTAAATACCTCAGTCCAATTTAGGTGCCCCACAGAACCAAGGGCTTTCAAAATAATGTACCCACTATGTTTTAATTAATTGCTTCCTTAAAGGAATATCCTATCTCTAAAACATAGCACAGGGGCACCTGGGTGGCTCAGTCACTAAGTGTCTGCCTTCAGCTCAGGTCATGATCCCAGGGGTCCTGGGATCAAGCCCCACAGAGCCCCGCATCGGCTCCCTGCTCGGCAGGAAGCCTGCTTCTCCCTCTCCCACTCCCCCTGCTTGTATTCCCTCTCTCGCTCTCTGTCAAACAAATAAAATCTTAAATAAATAAAACCTAGCACAGTGCCTAATACAAATCAAATACGCAATGTTTGCTGAATCCACAAATTAACCTAAATCTGAGTACAATTCATTAAAATAGTTCCTATATAAAGAAGGTGGTAGTAAGGTTGAAATTAGTTGAAGGAAACTGAATGCAATGTAAGACAAATACAATGAAAGCCCTTTTATCATTTCCTTCATGTTAGTAAACTTTATTTTTAAATTGTAACCAAATTCCTTACATTGACAACCTCCTCCTCTATTTTGTATTGCTATGTATTTTTGCCCTCTAATAGATGCCCTTGTACTAAACAGTCAAGATTTCAATTTCTTAATTAACAAACTGTTCTTCTTAGATGAACAAAAATAGGAAATCCTGTAGCTACATTTTAATTCCAAAAAGACACCATAAGCTCAATAAGAACAAACTCATACCTCTCATTTTATAAGAAAATTAAGAATTCTCTCTCCCCTCCCCAACACACACAGCAATCACCTGTAGATAATATGCCTATGGATACAACACTGCTTTTTTTTTTTTTAAGATTTTATTTATTTATTTGACAGAGAGAGATCACAAATAGGCAGAGAGGCAGGCACAGAGAGAGAGAGGGAAGCAGGCTCCCTGCTGAGCAGAGAGCCCGATGTAGGACTCGATCCCAGGACCCTGAGATCATGACCTGAGCCAAAGCAGCAGCTTAACCCACTGAGCCACCCAGGCGCCCCCAACACTGCTCTTAATACTGAAAAATCTCTAATAAATTATCTGTCAAATTAATACTGTAGTCCAAGACCTATTAAGTACTTCAAATGAGCTTTCTTATCATATATTTTGTGTTTTTAAAAATACTAAAAAATATGAGGACAGCATTTAAATCTCTGCAAGTTTACCCAGGCTTATGTTTAGAAAAATGTTCTAAAATCTAATTTTGACAAGAACATTACTAGAAATCTGGTTTATCTTAAATTTAGTGTTTATTACTAACATAGTTCCATCATCGAATCGTATTTCCATGGTCCCATAAAAAATTACAATTTTTACAGTTTCTATTTTCACCAAACAAGCATTCTTAACTGAAAAACAGCCTAAAAAGCCTCAAAATAGTGGGTTTCCCTATCAAGATAAGGTTCAGTTTGTTCTCAGAAAATAAAATCAAGAAACCTAAAATTGATTTAGTTTTTGTGATATACACTTATAAGCAAAGAATTTTTAGAAGTATACAAAACAATCAACATTTAAAATAATTACGTTTACTTTTAAAACAATTGTCATTTTAAAATTTTTTTCAAAGTTCCCCAAATGAAGTAGAATGACAAAAATTAAAAATACAATTCCACTCTAAAAAAAATGAATAAAAATTAAAAAATAAAAATAAAAATACAATTCCATATCATTAAGCAATAGTGCTCAGAATACATACACAGCTTTTATATTATCCTCCTTATCACTGTTGCTCTTTTAATTTAAGCATATTAATAACACTGTGTTCAAGTATAAAACCAAAAAATGTGACCTGAAATCTTCTGGGAAGTAAATATAAAAATGTGCAGTAACAAAAATGTAATGCATAGACCTTATATATATTTCATCCTAACATGCTCCCTGTGAAATAATTCTTACTATACTCCTGAAGCTTAGTAATGTAGGAACTAGTGGGAAAGGCTTGGGCTCCACTATTAAATGTGTAACATTAAACAAATAAATGAAATCTGTGAGAACCTCAGTATCCTCATCTATAAAATGGACATAGTATCCTCCTCAAAAGATAGCTAAAAGGACCACCAAGGGACGCCTGGGTGGCTCAGTTGGTTAAGCAGCTGCCTTCGGCTCAGGTCATGATCCCAGTGTCCTGGGATCGAGTCCCACATCGGGCTCCTTGCTCAGCAGGGAGCCTGCTTCTCCCTCTGCCTCTGCCTGCCTCTCTGTCTGCCTGTGCTCGCTCTCTCTCTGACAAATAAATAAATAAAATCTTTAAAAAAAAAAAATAAAAAAAATAAAAAAAAAAATAAAAGGACCACCAAATCAGTGAGTAAGTATAAAATACCAATCTAGTCCTTAGTAGGTTTTCAATGTTAGTCATTACATTCTAGAATTCATCTTACACATGCTTTCACAAAAGTGGGAAAATTGAGTACAAGTAAACTGAATTCTTTGAAATAACAGGACTCTGGTAATAGCCTAAAATTATGGTAATACTTTAAATATATTAAAAATAATAACGTAAGTCTGCGGCACCTGGGTGGCGGCTTAGTCGGTTTAGCAAGCATCTGACTCTTGATTTCAGCTCAGGTCATGATCTCAGAATTGTGAGATCGAGCCCTCCATCACTCTGCACTGGGCATTGGAGCCTGCTTAAGATTCTCCTTCTCTCTTGGGGCATCTGGGTGGCTCAGTGGGCTAAGCCTTCACCTTAGGCTCAGGTCAGGTCCCAAGGTCCTAGAACCGAGCCCCACATCAGGCTCTCTGCTCAGTGGGGAGCCTGCTTCCTCCTCTCTCTCTACCTGCCTCTCTGCCTACTTGTGATCTCTGTCTGTTAAATAAATAAATAAAATCTTTTTTAAAAAAAATAAAAATTAAAAAAAACAAGATTCTCCTTCTCCTGCTCCCCCAACTAAAAAAAAATCAAATCTGTATGTAATAAGAGATATAAGATATACAAGATACATTTTTTTTAATTTGTAAGAAAAATACAAGGGGTGCCTGGGTGGATCAGTGGGTTAAGCCTCTGCCTTCGCTCAGCAGGGAGCCTGCTTCCCTCCCTCTCTCTGCCCGCCTCTCTGCCTACTTGTGATCTCTCTCTCTCTCTCTCTGTTAAATAAATAAATAAAATCTTTTAATAAATAAATAGGGGAGCCTGGGTGGCTCAGTGGGTTAAAACCTCTGCCTCTGGCTCAGGTCATGACCCCAGGGTTCTAGGATCGAGCCCCCACTGGGCTCTCTGCTCAATAGGGAGCCTGCTTCCTCCTCTCTCTCTGCCTGCCTCTCTGCCTACTTGTGATCTCTCTCTATCAGATAAATAAATAAAATCTTAAATAAATTAAATAAATACATAAATAAATGTAATCTCTAAAAAATTGAAAGAAAAATACAAGAAGTCATGAGGAGAAGTGGGTTTTTACACTTTCTACACTGATCGAGGTTTTAACATGAATATGAATTACTTTCATAATTTAAAAAGTAATATAGACCCACACATATATGGACAACTCATTTTTGATGAAAGTACAAAGGCAGTAACAGTAGAGAAAATGAGGCAATTCTCCCCACAACAGGAGATCTGAACAGTACATCCATATGGCTTCCACAGTCCACCCCCTGCGCTGCAGAATTACTTCTCTGCACAGGAACAGGAAGCATCTTCTCCATGATTCTCACAGGCCTCTGTTTTTAAGGGGAATCACAAAAGAGGAAGGTACTGAATAAATTACAGATGCTGTCTCTCAAGAACACAAATGGTACTCACTCCTTCTTCCACTAATTTCATCCTATTTACAGGTCTTAGTGGCTTGCCTGATGGCAACCCAAACTTTTATTCCCAAGGGGCTAACCTCTTGAGGATCACATTTATCTCAGGCCAGGGTTGCTGGAAATGTCCATCCAGTTAAAATGGGGCAAGGGGAGGCCAGGGCATCTGGGTGGCTCAACCGTTAAGTGTCTGCCTTCAGCTCAGGTCATGATCCCAGGGTCCTGGGATCAAGCCCTTCACAGGGCTCCCTGCTCAGCGGGAAGCCTGCTTCTTCCTCTCCCACTCCCCCTGCTTGCCATTCCTTCTCTCAGTGTCTCTCTCTGTCAAATGAATGAATGGATAAATAAATAAATAAGTAAGATGGGCAAGGAAGTACCAAAAGGTGCCCAGCTGGATCACCTACTCCATATATTATTCCCTGTCTCCATTATTTTCATAATAGGGAAAAATTACAATCTAAATGTCCAACAATGGGGCACTGACTATATAAGTTAAGGCAAAAATATAAAATGAAATACCATCTGCAATAGGTTGAATAGTGTCACCCCTAAATTCAAGTCCATTAGGAACCTCTGGATGTGACCTTATTTGGAAATATAGTCTTTGCATATGTAACCAACTTAAGATAAATTCATACTGGATTATGGTAGGCCCTAAATCTAATGACTGGTGTCTTTCTATGAGAAAAGAGAGATTCAGTCCCAGAAACACACACAGGAGATGGAGGTGGAGATGGAACGGTACAGCTACAAGCCACAGAACACCAAACATTGCAAGCAGCTACCAGAAGCCAAGAAGAAGCAACCAGTGAGTTTTCTCTCTCAAGCTTTCAGAAGGAGCAAAGCCTGCCTACACTGACTTTGGACTTCCAGCCTCGAAGACTGTGAGGGAATAAATTTCTGGGTTTTTACATCACCAAGTCTGTGGTAATTTGTTACAGCAGACCTAGAAAACTAATACACCATCTCATTATAACTGATGATGTAGCTCTATACTTAATGACAGAGAAAGATGTCTGTGATCCATTGTCAAACCAAAGAGAAAAAATAAACAGTTACAAACATAGACTCTACCTGAGTTTGTTTGGTTGGCCGGATCTTTTCTGAAATTTCAGCAGGATGTACAACTCTGGGTAGTAAGATTTCTACTGGTGATCTCACTTTCTTGCCAAACCACAGATTCTTTTCAAGTGCATACCATTTTTTAAAATCAGGCCAAAAAATAAAACTTTTTCAGGAATGGGTGGTATAAAGATATCCAACAGAAATGGTATACTGGCATAAGATGAATCCCTAGGCACTAGAAATTCCACTACCACTTCTAGAATAAAGCCAGATTGGTTTCTTCATAGTCAAAATCAATGGACTCTGTTTACTTTCACTGCATTTGACCCTACTGCCCACTTCTATCTTGAAAGCCTTCAGGGGCTTTCAAGTAGTCTAATACTACTCTTCTGATTCTATCTCTCCAAGACAATCCTTCTTTCATACCTTTCACTGGCTCCTCTTCCTCTACCTATCCTTAAGACACTGATATGTACCTTATAGCCCTATGCCCAAACATGTTTTATCTCCTGCTATTTCACTCTCCCTGGGCAATCTTATCCACAGCCACTGTTTCAACTCACTTCAACTATCACCTATTTTAGTCAGGTACTTATTTTAGTTTAGGTTTTCTCAATGAATATTGCCAACTCTGGCTTCCCCCCACCCCCGGCCTGTAGACTTCTATGACCAACTACTTACCATATATATCCAAGATTTCCCATCGACAACTCAGCAGTTCTAACTAAGCATACATTTTCCCTAAATCATAAGCTTCTATGTTCCCTACTTTGACAGAATTCATTTTGATGCCTCCTTTTTCACTTCTCTATTCAATTCTCATTAACTAAATAATCACTGTGTACCATCAATTCTTACCTTTCTAATATATTTCCTTTCCATCCCCACAGCTACAACGTCAACCTGTTTGGCCAGTACTACTGCAACAAGCTCCTAAACAGCCTACTTACCCACACAGTCTTACCTCTTTCCAAGTTGCTGATGTTCCTTAATTTTATTTTCCCAGCCCAACATATTTAAGGGATATGACACATTACCATCAATAATAGTTTACTTTGATAGACATTGTCAATTTGAGGGTGGGAGACATACTAAAAAGGCCAGGCAGTCATTTTTCATTTGATAAAAGCACCATATTCTAATACCCTGTGTTTTCTCCCTCCATGCTCCACTGAGAATCAATACACTTTTCTTGGTAAGCCTTTTCATTTTTGCGTCAACATTTTTTAAATGAGCTAGAATTCACGTATCATAAAATTCACGTGTATAGTTGTATTTAACGTGTATAGTTCAGAGATTTTTTTATATATTCACAAGGTTGTACACATTATACCACTAAGTGCAAAATACTTTCATCACTGCAAAAAGAAATCCCACAAACCCATAAGCAGTCACTCCCCATTTCTCATCCCCTAGGCCCTGAAAACCACTGTCTCCATGTATTTGCCTACTGTGGACATTTCATATAAACAGAAACATACAATGAGGCCTTCTGTGTCTGGTTTCTTTCACTTAGCATTATGTTTTCAAGGTTCATTCATGTGTAGTATATCAGATTTCCATTCCATATAATGATTAGATAATATTTTGTTCTATGGAGGGGCGCCGGGTGGCTCAGTAAGTTAAAGCCTCTGCCTGCGGCTCAGGCCCTTATCTCAGAGTCCTAGGATCAAGCCCCACATCGGGCTCTCTGCTCAGGGGGGAGCCTGCTTCCTCCTCTCTCTCTCCGCCTGCCTCTCTGCCTATTTGTGATCTCTCTCTGTCAAATAAATAAATAAAATCTTAAAAAAAAAAAAAACTAAAACTAAAAAAATGTTGTTCTTTGGAAATTCTACATTTTGCTCATCCATTCATCAGCTGATGGACATCTGGGTTCCTGCTATTATAAAAAATCCTACTATGAACATTCATGTACAAGTTTTTGTGTAGACATACTTTGCAATTCTCTTAAGTACATATCTCAGAGTAAAATTATTTGAGCAATATGAAAATTCTATGTAACATCTGAGGGAAATGTCAAACCGTTTTCCAAAGCATCTGCAACAGTTTACCTTCTCAGTGGCAAAGTATGAGGGTACTAACCTCTCCACATCTTCATGGACACTTTGTATTATTCATCTAGCCATCCTAGGTGGTGTGAAGTGTTAACTTAATGTGATCGTGATGTTATCACTTTTTATTTAAATAAAAATCTTCAAAAAATTATAAGAATGTTTGGACTCAAAAATATTTAGTGTCCATTTTGGTAATCTATGTTACTAATATGTTTATACCTATGGCATTAAATATTACTATTAAATAATACATGCATGTAGAAATAAAAATTCAAATAATAAAATTAAAGTCTTTCCCTTTCTGTCCTTCTCATTGCAGATAACCACTTTTGACCATTCTACATTTAAGTCTAGTTTAACTCTAGATAAGTAATTTAAATAACTCTAAATTACTTAACTTTTCCTTCATGCCTATTATTACCATATAATATGCAATTTGTTCCACTTCTCCCTTCTGATATTGCCAGCCTCTTTCACTAGAATGAAAGCTCCATGAGGACAGTAAAATCTCCACTTTTTGTCCACTGCTGTACCTCAGCACTTAGAATGGGGCCTACCATATAAAAGGTAGGTGATAAATTTATTAAATGAATGAATAAAAACTTTTTTTAAGATTCTACTTATTTATTTGACAGAGAGAGAGAGAACATGCCCACACTCAAGCAGGGGCAGCTACAAAGGGAGAGGGAGAAACAAGCTTCCTGTGAACAGGGAGCCCAAAGCAGGGCTCAATCCCAGGATCCTGGGATCATGACTTGAGCCAAAGGCAGACGCTTAACCAACTTAGCCAACTGAGCCAGTGCCCCCCAAATTTAAACTCTTAACCTCCTACCACCTATCTCAGTATACGATAAGGAATCTAGGTTTCCAGTACACCCAACTTCCTCACATGAATCACTTTTTTTTTAAAGTAGGCACCACACCAAGCATGGAGCCCAATGCTTGGGCTTGCTCTCGACCAAGACCTGAACTGAAAGCAAGAGCAGATGCTTAATCAACTGAGCCACCCAGGTGCCCCTCACATGAATCACCTTTACTGTTATTTTTACAATATGCATTGTAAAAATACATTTATTTTCTGATCTATAACTGTCTTCTTTTGTCTACCAATCAACTCTAAAAACAGAAAGCCAATAAACAGTTTAAAATACGATGACAATGTTAACATTACTCACTGCAGAACCAGAGAGTAACAGGAACTACAGAGCACATGTAATTCTGCCTGCTCCCTTCCTAGGATGTACTAGAATTTATGAATACTTCCTTTACGTGTTTTTTCTGTATTTCTTACTACACCACACACTCCACGAAAACAAGATTTTAATACAAACACATACCTTAGTCATTAGTGCATCACAGCATGCATTCGGTCACTATGTGGTTATAAACAGAGGGACAGAGTTGTGGAAGGAAGGTGAGGAGAGAAAAGAAGTGGAAAGATCAGGCCATCAAGAATATGAAAGCCAATCTACTACAGACATTATGTACCTTTTTATAATATCCATTTACCAGCATCAACATGAGACATAGTAAGGTGAAAGGACATGAATCTATACATCCTATAAGCTCTACCAGTCCAGCGACTATCAACTAAAGGTTAAATTAGAGTAAGAAAGTAGTATCCTATCTCTGTAATTTTACAATTTTTACAATAAACATGTATTGCTTTTACTATCCCATTCTCTTATTTTTATAACCCTTCTCATGTATATGAGGGACAGGTTAGATTTGGGGGTTTCTACCATAAGTTCTTTAGTAAAAGCTCCTTCTGGAAAATTTCAATTTTCATTCCTATCAGGAGAAGTGTTTTTTTGTATCCCTGAGCCAGAACATACAGACGGCCATACAGAAGTAGTAACTATGAGAATAATCTACTTCAAAGCCTCCAAAAGGAACTAAAATGCTGCTGAGACAAAAACTTCAAGGAAGGTGATAGAGGCATAGCTTGTGGAAGTCAATTCTTTGTGACCTAGGGTTTTTCTTAACACCCTAAATCCTTCCCATATTCAGACTTCCCATAAACAGACTTCCCATATTCATGACCAAATCTCCACAAAGTCTTAAAAGTAAAATAACAAAACAGTTCAGACCTGGCCACTACAACATATTCACCCCACAAAACTTGTCAACCAGGTTAGAAAAACCATAAAAAGAATACCAGAAAATTCCAGAAATCATTTTTCCCCATAAGAAGAGCATTGGTACCAGTACCTACATACATACTGAGGGAAAACACACTCCAGTGCGCCCTATCCCACAGACACCCATACACAGGTTCTCAGAATCCTGGAGTACAACCAGAAGCCTAAAAATAAAAAGGCTTCCACACACAATGACTGTATGTCAGCCTTTAATTCTCACTCTTCCCACAAATAGCTACAAGCATAACAGGCAACTGCAAACAATAGTCTCAAAGCTTTCCTCACACATTAAAAAGATAATAGCTCTCTACAACCTGAATCTCCAAAGGAACACCAAATATTCATAAATCTAAGGAAAGGAGAAAATCCTTCAAAAGCAATATAGTAACCTACTACAAGTTAATTACAACTGCCATAGATGTGCTTTGGGATATCTGCAACATGAACTAGAAAATACATCACCCATTAGCTATTTAAAGCATTCTGTGTGAAATTGTGACTAAATCTCAAAATTACTAGTCCAACCTGCTGTGATGGGTTATATTCATGAGTAATTAGCATTTATAATCAGAAATGAACTGAATATTTCAAATACTGTATTTCAACATTTGTAAGGTTCTGTTCATTTTGTCAGAGGATTATAAAAGTCACTAGGGGCAAGTATGCTGCTATCGTAAGTCCTTCAAGCAAAGATTAACATAACAAATTTTAAAATCCCATTCAAGTACAATTTGGCAGAAACAATCAAATGCATTTCAAGTGTGCATGCCCTCTGACCTACTTAAAAGTCTCACTTTTAAAATACCACAGGTTTGGGGTGCCTGGATGGCTCAGTGGGTCTGGCCGCTGCCTTCGGCTCAGGTCATGATCTCAGGGTCCTGGGATCAAGTCCTGATTCGGGCTCTCTGCTCAGGGGGGAGCCTGCTTCCCTCTCTCTCTCTGCCTGCCTCTCTACTTGTGATCTCTCTCTGTTCAATAAAAAAATAAAATATTTTTTAAAATAAATAAATAAATAAATACCACAGGTTTAAGCATATATGTGCAAGGATGTTCAATTATTGTATGATCTGTATGGCAAAGAGAGAAAACTTAAGTTTCTACCAACAGACTAAAAAAGGATATTTACAAACTAGAAAATAAAATACTGCTATTACAAAAAATTCCTTGGGGGCACCTGGGTGGCTCAGTCGGTTAAGCGTCTGCCTTGGGCTCAGGTCATAATCCCAGAGTCCTGGGATCCAGGCCCACATCAGGCTCCCTGCTCAGCAGGGAGTCTGCTTCTCCCTCTGCCTGTTGCTCTGCCTAGTTGTGGGCACTCTCTATGTCAAATAAAATCTTTTTTAAAAAATTCCTTAAATCTGTATCTGACAACCTCTATAAAGACATCTGATACTTTTTTTAAAAAGATTTTATTTATTTATTTGACAGGCAGAGATCACAAGTAGGCAAAGAGGCAGGCAGAGAGAGAGAGGGTTCGAGGAAGCAGGCTCCCTGCTCAGCAGAGAGCCAGATGTAGGGCTTGAGCCCAGGACCCTGGGATCATGACATTAGCTAAAGGCAGAGGCTTAACCCACTGAGCCACCCAGGCACCCCCATCTGATACATTTTGAAGGAGAAAAGAAGCTTACAGAAAAACTGTATAATACAATCCCATCAGTATACAAAAGGTTATATATATATATATGTTTGCATATACACAGAAATGATCTGGATAGTAAGAAGTTATTTCTGAAAGGTCAGATAGAACTACTTTTTCCCTTGCATATATACTTTTCTTTAATCCTTTAACGATGAGCATGTATTACTTTTACACACACACACACACACACACACACGCACGCACACACACACACACACACACATTCTCACTATAAACTTAAGGCTTAAGTAAGGACCTCAACCATTCAGCACTACTGTATGGTAATTAATGGGCTAGGCTCCTGGCTGATAAAGTCTCTGTGAGTAGTAGTTTAAACACACAGATACACACACACACACAAAATCAGTTAAAGCACATATGTCTCCACTTCCAACCTCCCTATACAGCTTTTCAGGTTTGCTAACATCATGCATTGGTTTGTATGACCATAATAGGATTCTTGTAGAATACAAAAATTACAGAATTATGTGGCTACAGTAGCAAAATTTTGGTGACACTCCCAAAAGAAAAAGCCCCTCTGCCAGGAGCAGCAATAACACAACACTTGTCATGGCTGCCATTCCATTCTTCTTTATGGGAGGAAAAGAAGGTGATTAACTCAGTTATAGTTAAGGTAATCATGGTTTTTAGTAATTCTTATCAATCAGTTAATCAAGTTAATTGTAAGGTCTATCAAAGTTCTCACCATGAAAAACATCTTATCAAGCAGTTACTTAAAAGCAAATACAAGTTTTAATCATAGTTGTTCTCTACTTTTAAAACAACCTGTGCCAACTTAGTTCAAGAGAGTCCAGCTGGAGCCTAAAATATTCAACTTTTTAAATTCTAGCTGTATTACCTTTCATTTTACACATCTCATACTACCACACTATGATCAATTCAACAGAAAGATGAACAAATCCTACCAGACTGATTAAATTGAACACGGTGACTAGATAAATGCATGTTTATCACAAGCCATTATCCACAAACCTGAATTCCAAAAATCTCTGGAAACCAAAAACTTTTGTAACCAATTTGGTGGCAAAGCCACACCTTAAGTGATGCAGAAATACTTCTGTATTTGATGAAGGAATTGGAAGATGCCCCTCAATCCTGCTTGGAAAATTAGATACAGGGGGCGCCTGGGTGGCTCAGTCAGTTGAAGCCTCTGCCTTCAGTCAGGTGATGATCCCAGGGTCCTGGGATGGAGCCCCGTGTTGGGCTCTCTGCTCAGCAGGGAGCCTGCTTCCCCCCTCCCCCTGTCTGCTTCTCTGTCTACTTGTGATTTCTGTCAAATAAATAAATAAAATCTTAAAAAAAGAAGAAGAAAATTAGATACATATAGTATATGAATCGTATCACTTTTCTAAAATCTGAAAATTTCTGAATTCTTGCTCAAAAAACTTAGGCCTGTATAATTGGAGATCAAATATCCACATCATTGTTTATCAAGCCATTTATAATCAGAGAATGATTTTAACCTCTAGCACATCTAAAATATTTCATAAACTTTAAAAGTTGAAGTGAAAAATTATAGGTACCCAATGTTTGATTTTCTTCCCTAAAATAAAGGCATTTATATTCAAAATACTTGTTTCCTTTCTTAAAATACAAGAGCATTTGGGAAGCATCAAGTTTGAAAATGGTTACGCTCAGAGTCTTAAAAACATTCATATCTTTTGATACAGTAATTCCATATGCAAGAAGCCTATCTACTTAAATGATCTAAAATGTACATAAATCCATTATATTATGAATTACGATATACCAGCTTTATTATTACTCATACATTTGGGAAATGTTTACATAAAATCTTTATAGATTTCATACACCACCTACAAAAATATGTCTACAACTAATGTCTGACATAAAAAATATTTACAATACAGTACATGAAAATGGATATACATTTAACATATAGTATACTCTAGAGTTTGCAAATACCCATATAAGCAAAACAAAAAGAATCAGAGGAAATCTGTCTACTCTGTTCTTAGCAGCTGTCAAAATTTTCCAAATGCATATATAATACTTGTTAAAAAAGGAAAAAAATATTTAAAACTTTTAAATAGAAACAAGAGTGAAAAGCCACTATAATTTAAGGTGATCATTTCTTCATTTTGAACCTGGTCTCAAAAGCCTTCCCAATACCCGAATATAATATCAAACCTATCTATTGGCCCTAAAGGTTTCACAACTTTTTTTCATTATTTGTAATAATACAGATGCAAGATGTCTAATATCATTTTAGACCTGAGTGAGTATATGGGAACTACTGTGAAAAAGACAGCCAAGATTTCTCAGGACTTACAAGGCATTCAACATATGGGGTAAGCATTATAAAAATGTTTGTCTTTACCAGCACACTTGAAAAATGGCACACTGCCAGATATAATGAGCAAGATAGGACTTCAGGAAAAGACTTGAGAAAAAAAACTGCAGAGCCAGTAAAAATTGTAATTCTTTTCTCTTTGAGAGTCCATTTTTCTCCTGTTACCACAGTTCTCTGAATAAACTCCACCAAGGTTATTTTTTTATCATAATTCTTTACACATATATACACAAATACAGAATTACAGACTCTTAAATAGTACAAAATCATAAGTTTAAGAGATCCAAAGAGATTCAAACAGAATTCAATGGTTCCTGGACTACCTAAAAAAAGATGCAGACCATAATATACTTCAAAGTTCCAGAATTAAAATGTATTTTCTATTACAAAATCTGGTTATGTGAAACTTTACAACAGAAATATGCTACACTGTACCTTTTTAAAAAAAAACTCTTAGATGAACCATGAGAGACTATGGACTCTGAAAAACAATCTGAGGGGTTTGCAGTGGCGGGGGGGTGGGAGGTTGGGGTACCAGGTGGTGGGTATTATAGAGGGCACAGCTTGCATGGAGCACTGGGTGTGGTGAAAAAATAATGAATACTGTTTTTCTGAAAATAAATTGAAAAAAAAAAAAAAGAAAGAACTGAAAAAAAATAAAATAAAATAAAATAAAAACTCTTCACATCATTTAAAGCATTCAACAAAGTATGTGGATCATAATCAGCACTCATCAGTATGAACACTAAGTATATTTCCTCTATTTTTTAGAGATTTATTTATTTATTTGACAGAGAGAAAGAGTGCTTGCACAAGCAGGGGGAGCAACAGGCAGAGGGAGACCCACTGAGCAGAAAGCTGGATGCGGGGCTCAATCCCAGACACTGAGATTATGACATGAGCCCAAGGCAGACACTTAACCCACCTGAGCCACTCAGGCGCCCCAACTTCCTCTATTTTAAATTAAACATTCTTTCATAATTTAAAGTTCCTGAAACTGGGATTCAGCGTACATCAACATGTATATTTTTTTTAAAACAAATTATTAAGGGGCGCCTGGGTGGCATAGTCGGTTGGGCATCTGACTTGACTTCAGCTCAGGTGGTGATATTAGGGTTATGGATTGGGTGCCCCATCAGTCTCTGTGCTCAGTGCACAGTCTGCTTGAGTTTTCTCTCTCCATCTCATTCTGCCCCTCCCACCGCCCACACTCTCAAGATCTCTCTCTCAAGTGGATAAATCTTCAAAAAATAAAGAAATTATTAAATTGATGGTACAGTCCAAGAAAGAAATGGAAACTTAGAAATGAGACATGGTATTATACATGGTAAATACTTACCATGGATTCTTCCTATAACCCTTCCAGCAAACCTTTCATGGAGAAAGATTATTCCATTTCTAGATGAAGAAACTAAGGCTTAAAAAGGCTCAGTAAATTGCCCATGATCACAAAACCTGACTCTTTCTTAACCACTACAATATGCTGCATACTCAGCTACTATTTTAAATCATACCAGAAGCATTTACAGTTTTTTAATGAAGCACCAAAAAAGTTAATACTTATTTGTCCTAAATCACAAATTTATTTATCTCCCCATTCCTCACAGTCCCTGCCATCTAGCTGTCTGTTTCTATACCTCTTTCCTGAGCTCCAGACCTGAATTTCCAACTATCAAGGGAATGCACTTGGTTCTTCCAGAACTGCACTGCCCAACATGGTAGTCACTAGCCACATGGAGTTAGTTGTTGAGCACTTAAAATGTGGCTAGTGAAACTGAGGAACTGAATTTTTAATTTTATGTCACTGTAATTAAAAGTTAAATTTAGGGGTACCTGGTGGCTCAGTCAGTTAAGTGCCTGCCTTTGGCTCAGGTCATGATGCCAGGGTCCTGGGATAGAGCCCCCACCCCATCCCTGTCATACTGAACCCTGAGTCAGGTTACCTGCTCAGCAGGGAATCTGCTTCTTTCCTCCTTATTTCTCCTTCCCCCACCCCACCCGCCCCTACGGCTTATGCTTGCTTGCTCTCTCTCAAATTAAATTTTTGAAAAAAATAAATAAAAATAAAATAAAAGTTATACTGAAAAACTGATAATTCAGTTATTAGAAAATTTTTAAGCATGTTTGGAAAATGTCGGGTATGTGAAGCCACTTTTTCAACTGCAAATTTTATGAAATCTAAATGTAGATTAAGTATTTCTGGTTAAAAACTTAGCATGTAAATTAAGATATGCTGTAAAAGGGGCACCTGAGGGAAACAGCATGCAGCTCTTGATCAGGGTTATGAGTTCAGGCCCCATGATCGGAATGTAGAGATTACTAAAACAATAAATTTATTTTAAAAACAAGAACAGATATGCTATTAAAAAGGTATACAACCCATTTCAAAAACTCAGTATGAAAAAATAATGTAAAATTGCTCATTAATAGTTTTTTAAATGTTTTAACATGTTGAAAATTATATTTAGAATGTATTAAGTTAAATAAAATGTTATAAAAATTATAAGATCTAATAGTTTCTCTTTGTAATGTGAATACTACAATTTTAATACATGGCTATTTTTCTATTGGCCATATTTCTATTGGCCAATACCTTCTAGAGGTCCCTGCTGTCCTCACCACAGCAATCAGTAGTTCAGTAAATGGCATGACAATCCCTCTAGTTCAACACTCCAACCAACCATCTCTAATTACAGAAGTGTTCTAGATCTGATGATGACTGGTGCTGGTGGTGATGGTTACAACTATGTGGGACTCACAGAATCTCTTAAAATATTGTGGAGCCAGAATTCTTAGGAGATTTAGGCAAATACCACCTATTATTTTGACTTCCCTCTGGGGAAAAGGTAGTAGGTACAAAAACTGCAGACTAGTGCTGTACAACAGAACTCTCTGCAACAATGAAAATGTTCTGTATCTGCACTTTCCAATACAGAGTCCCATTTGGCTATTAAGCATATGAAATATGGCAAGTACAACCAAAGAACTGAATTTTATGTCTTATTTGATTTAAATTACTTTAAATTTAAGTAGCCATATATGACTAGTGGCTCCTAACTGGACAGCACTGTTCTATGTGCTCCATGTGAAAGTCTGTAAATCAACTTAGTCTCCTTCCTCCCCATCAACTGTCCTTTCCCCCATAAAAGCACATGTGAACACACACATACACACACACACACTCTGAATTACAGAGTCCTGCGTTCTCTAAAGGTTTCCATTCTGTCTGCTTCCCTATTTCCACTTCTACTATATGGATTGAGGCCACAACCTCCTAGCTGGCCTCCTCACTTAGCTTCCTCCTACCTACTCTTCATAAAATATAAATATAAACATTTCCTTTATTCATCTCCAAAGTCTTGCCATTGCCCCAAGGTAAAATCCCAGACTCTAACATGATTTACAAAGCCCTTCATGATCCAAACCCAATCCCTAACTTCATCTTTCACCACTCCCTTCCACGCCAGTTCTCCTGGTATCATTAACACTTATCATACTCCACTAACACTGCCTGTTTGTCTGCCTTCCCAGTCTACTAGCATCCTGAGGGCAGAGACAATGTTTCAAACATTATATTGCTAAGACAGAACATAATACACATAGTATACTAACAAAGTATACTAGATTGTCCATGTATCTTTTTTGAATGAGGGAAGAAAGGGAAAAAAAGAAAAAAGGAAATAGGTATGTACTACTTTTGAACAACTACGAAAATAAAAATTCGGTAGAGTAGATATTTTTGTTATATTATTCAAAAGAATTTTAACATGAATCAACCCACTTTTGAATTTTTCAAGAAAATCTTGATTGGTACTTTTAAAACTATACACACATACTTGCTATGTAGAAATAAATATTTATATACTTACCTACATTTGTGAACACAAACCTAAAGAATTTATATCCATTTTCCACTTATTTTTTAAGTATAATTGACCTTCAGTGTTATATTAGTTTCAGGTGTACAACATACTGATTCAACAATTCTATACATTACTCAGTGCTCACCACCATAAACACAGTCACTATCTACCACCAAACATTATTAGAATAATATTGCCTACAGGGGCACCTGGGTGGCTCAGTGGGTTAAGCCGCTGCCTTCGGCTCAGGTCATGATCTCAGGGTCCTGGGATGGAGTCCTGCATCGGGCTCTCTGCTTAGCAGGGAGCCTGCTTCCTCCTCTCTCTCTCTGCCTGCCTCTCTGCCTACTTGTGATCTCTCTCTGTCAAATAAATAAATAAAATCTTTAAAAAAAAAAAAAAAAGAATAATATTGCCTACATTCCCTACCTTGTACTTTTCATCTCCATGAGTTATTTATCTTATAACTGGAACTTTTTACTTCTTAATCCCCATTATCTATTTCACCCATCCCTCCACCCATCCCCCCCCACCGGAAACTAGCAGTTTGTTCTTCCGAAGCATTTAAACTAGCAGTTTGTTTTCAGTTAACTTTTGTTAGTAATAATCAGGGAAATAGAGAAAAATTGCTGCTCTATTAAAATTTAAAAATACCAAGCCTTACCATAACCAAATTATTTCAAAATGGGTTCAGAAACTTGGCAATACTATAAAATTAACCAGCAGATCATTAGAAAAGCCACCTGAACAAACTGAGTGAAACGGTCAATAACTCTCCTTTCAATCATTCTTTCTTCTTATTCAGGGAAGAAAAACATCAAGCAAAGGTTTGGCCTATATTTAATAAAGTAGTTCAGAAAAGGAATGAAAAACTATTTGAAATACTCAAAATGATCTGCCACTAATCAAAGTGAAGTCAATATTGCCATGAAGGTAGAAAGGTCACCTACGTGGCATCTGTAGGGATGTATCCTAAAAGATTTGAAGGGATATACTCAAAAAGAGGTAAAAACATAGCTACTTCTTCTTTCATACGAATTTTTTATTCTCTTAGATCTCTAATAACTTACTGACCAATTTTAAGTTCAAATCAGTCTCTTCCTTGAAAAGGTCAGCAACAGTAAATTCTATATGTACAAGGGCAAAATTATACTTAAGGGAGGAAAAAGGCAAACCGTCCAAGAAAACAAAAGTCTCTGTCAATAGTTTTTTCCTAAAGTGAAAGCTTATAAAGGCAATGTTAAGAAACTCTTTACTCAGTAGAAATTCCATTTCAAAAATCCATGTAATAAGCCACAGTAACAGGTTAAGAAAAAAAAAAAATCTGTCTCAATAGATATGAAAATGCATCAGGCAGATTTTTAGCATTTACTTATGATTAAAAACCTTGTATTAGGAATAGAAGGAAAGGTCTTAATCTAATAAAGGACATGTGCAAAAGCAAGTAACAAATATCTACAGAGAAAGAGCTCTGCTGTTCCATTTTTTATGGCAACTTGTACCATACTTAAGTCTGGGCAGAATGCCTCTTAATCCCCCCAGAACAGGAAAGGATGGGAGGCCCATAAGGAGCTACTACTAGACCATCTCCCATCGCTTTTCTCTCTCTCCTGGAGGATGACATGAGACAGTTTCTCATTACATGACTTTCAGCCTGCCCATCTCAGAATAGAGCTATAGACCACAAAACTGCTTTGTGGCAAATTTGAATGGGCTCTTCCATCAATAGGGTACCCCACTGTATTCACTGGCAAGGTTTTTGTTCTGGTATTGACTTTTTTGATGTGTGAAACAAGGGTCACAGGGAACTGGCACCTTTGGCTTATTCACTTTTCCACTGCCCATGTAAGATAAACTGCTTAAGTCTAAAGGGTTCACTGTATCTGTATCAGTTAAATCAGTCAGGCCTTGTCTTATGTGTATACCCTTGACAACATCATACTTAATAGCGAAAAGTTAAACCCCTTTGAGACAGGAAAATAACAAGGATCTCTCTTATTGCCCCTCCACTCAACAACACACCACAGATCCTCGCCAAAGTAAGACAAGAAAAAGTATAAGAACAGCAAGGAAAGACACAAAACAGTCATTATTCACAAATGACATGATTACATAAGAAGGAAATCCAAGAGAGCCTACAGATAAAGTTTTTAGAATTCATAAGATTTGGTCAAAACCTGGCAAAATAGAGCCAATACTCAAATTCAATTTTATTCCATATGTCAACAACAAATAGAAAGTAAAATGTATTTTAAAATTCCATTTAGGGGGACGCCTGGGTGGCTCAGTTGGTTAAGCAGCTGCCTTCGGCTCAGGTCACGATCCCAGTGTTCTGGGATGGAGTCCCACATCGGGCTCCTTGCTCGGCAGGGAGCCTGCTTCTCCCTCTGCCTGTCTGCCTGTGCTCGTGCTCTCTCTCCCTCTCTCTCTGACAAATAAATAAATAAAACCTTAAAAAAAAATAAAATAAAATAAAATTCCATTTAGGGACCCATGGATGACTCAGTTTGTTAAGCATCTGCCTTCAGCTCAGGTCATGATTCCAGGGTTCTGGGATTAAGACCCACATTGGGCTTCCTGCTCTGCAGGGGGCCTGTTTCTCCCTCTCCCTCTGCCTGCCACTCCCCCTACATGTGTGCTATCAAATAAATAAATAAAATCTTTTTTAAAAAAACCCACTTATACGGGTGCTTGGGTGGCTCAGTTGGTTAAGCAACTGCCTTTGGCTCAGGTCATGATCCTGAGATCCTGGGACTGAATCTCGAGTTGGGCTCCCTGCTCAGTTGGGAGTCTGCTTGTCCCTCTCTCTCTGCCCCTTCTCTTGCTCGTGTGCGCATACATGCTCTCTCTCTCAAATAAATAAAACTTTTAAAAAATAAATAAAATCCCATTTATAATACCATCAGAAACCTAAGATTAATCTACAAAAGATGTGTAAGAATAATGCACAGCAAAGTATAAAACATTACCGAGATGTGAAAAACAAATAAATGAAAATACCATATTCAGTGATTCAAAGACTCCACATTATGAGGAAGTAATTCTACCCAAATTAATCTATAAATGCAATGTAACTTCAATCAGGACACCAACATTTCTTTCCCTTTCTTTCTCTCTTTTTCACCAACACTTAATTTTAACTTGATAAACTTACTCTAAAACTTATATGGAAATACAATAGACCAAGAATAACCAAAACATTTTTTTTTGAAGATTTTATTTATTTATTTGACAGAAAGAGTCACAATAAGAGAGGGAACACAAGCAGGGGGACGGGGAGAGGGAGAAGCAGGCTTCCCGCTGAGCAGGCAGCCCAATGCAGGGCTCGATCCCAGGACCTCAAGATCATGACCTAAGCTGAAGGAAGCCGCTTAACAACTAAGCCACCCAGGCACCCCAACCAAAACATTTTTTTAAAGAACAGCTTCATTAAGCCAAAACTTACATACCATAACACTCATCCATTTTAAGTATCTACTTTGAGGAGTTTAGTAAATTCATGCAGTTGTGCAACCATCACCACATTCCAGTTTTACATTTTCATCACCTCAGTAAGTTCCCTTATGCACACTTGTAGCCAAATCTTCATTTGCATGCCTAGCCTCAGCAATATAGGCTTTTCTAGAAATTTCATGTAAGTAAAATTATAAAATGGCAGTCTTTTCACTCAGCTAAACACTTTTGAGGTTTATTTTGTTAAATTAGCAGTCTGTTCCTTTTTACTGCTCAGCAGTATTCCATTATATGAATACACCATATTTTATCAACTGACCAGCTGATGGACATGTGGCTTGCTTCCAGTTTTTACTACCAAGAATAAGGCTGTTACAAATATATGTAGACAAGTGTTTGTGGGGATGTATGTTTTCATTTCCCTTGGATAGATACTTAAGAGTTGAATGATACATAGTGTGTTGAAGATACACAGTGTGTATGTGTAAATGTGTGTTCAACTTAAGAACCTACCAAACTATTTTCCAAAATTCCTGTGAGGTTTAACATTCCCACCAACAATACACAAAAATCCCAATTTCTCTACATCCCTGATACATTTGGTATTTCAATTTTTTTATTTTAGCCATTCTAGTGGCTAAAGTAACACATTCTAGTAGTAGTTACACATTATTATTTTAATTTGCATTTCCCTAATAACTAATGATAATCAGTATCTCTTTCAAGTGCTTACCATCAGCCGATTTTCATTGATGAAGTTGTCTATTCAAATCTTTTGCCCATTTTGGGGAGAGTTATTTGTCTTACTACTTAGTTATGAGATCTTTAGATATTCTGGATGCAAGTCCTTTCCTTTATCAGATAAAGTATTTGCAAATATTTTCTCTCATTCCATGGTTTGTTTTATTTTCTTAATGGGTTCTTTTGAAAAGCAAAATTTTTAAATTTTGATAAAGGCCAATTTATCAATATTTTTCTGAGTCATGCCTTTGGTGTTATATCTGAGAAATTCTCTCCTAACCCAAGGTCTCAAAGATCTTCTCCTATGAGGTAAGGTTTGAGTTTCATTTTTTTTGGCATGCTGATATTCAATTGTTATAGTACTTTCCATTAAAAAGACTATCCTTTCTTCCACTGAATTACCTTGGTACCTTTATTGAAAATTTATAATCATAAATATGTTGATTCATCTCTGGACTCTATTCTGTTCCACTGTCGCATATGGCTATCCCTATGCTGATACCACACTGTCTTGATTACTGACCATGACAGTCACTAACATTCAATGTGAAGACATTCTTCGGGTGCCTTGCTGGCTCAGTCAGTAGAGCATGCAACTCCTGATCTCAAGGTTCATGAGTTCAAGACCCTCATTTGGCCTAGAGCTTACTTGGAAAAAAAAAAAAAAAGAAGAAGAATTCCTGAAAAATAGAACAAGGTGGGAGCACTTACTCTACCAGGTATTAAGACTTACTATAAAGCTACAGTAATTAAAACAGTCTGGCACTGGACCAAGATAGAAACCAGTGGAACAGAATAGAGGGCCTTAATTTATTACGGAGCAGTTCTTTGCTTTCGTTTGTTTTAATTTTTTTTTTTTTTTTTTTTTTTTTGAGAGAGAGCACAAGAGAGAACAAGAGTACATAAGCTGGCAAGAGAGGTGGAGGGGGCAGGAGGAAGGGAAGAATCCCAAGCAGACTCCACGCTGAGCACAGAGCTTGATCCCAGGACCCTGAGACCACGACCTAAGCCAAGTCCAACAGTTGGATGCTTAACTGATTGAGCAACCCAGGCACCCCGACAAAGCAATTTGAAAAGGAAACAATTGTCAACAAATGGTGCTGAGAAAATCAGCTAACCATACAGGAGAAAAATAAACCACAACTCCTACCTCAGAGCATACACCAAAAAAATCAATTACAGGCAGACCACAGTGCTATATAACAATGACACTTCCAGAAAACAGTGAACGAGAATAACCTCATGACCTTAGGGTAGGGAATGATTCTGAATGCAGACACAAAAAGCACCAACCATAAAGAAAAATGTTAATTGGACTACACTAAAATTAAGAATCTTGTTCTTCAAGAGATGCCTCGGTGGCTCAGTCAATTAAGTGTCTACCTTAGGCTTGGGTCATGATCCAGAGATCCTGGGACTGAGCCCCATGTCAGGCTCCCTGCTCAGTGGAAAATCTGCTTCTCCCTCTCTCTCTGCCCCTCCCCCCAGCTGTGCTCTCTCTCTTGCTCACTCTCTCAAGTAAATAATAAAATATTTTTTTTAAAAAATCTTGTTCTTCAAAAGACACCACTGAGAGGCAAAATACCAAGCAACAGATTAGCGTGGAGTATTTGCAACACAAATAACCAACAAAGGGGTCATACCCAAAATATAGAACTCCTACAAATTAATTAGAACAAAAAAGACATGGGCGCTTGGGTGGCTCAGGGGGTTAAAGCCTCTGCCTTCAGCTCAGGTCATGATCTCAGGGTCCTGGGATGGAACCCCACATCGGGCTCTCTGCTCAGGAGGGAGCCTGCTTCTCCCCTCTCTCTGCCTGCCTCTCTGCCTCCTTGTGATTTCTGTCTGTCAAATAAATAAATAAAATCTTTTTAAAAAGAAAAAAGAACAAAACAACAAAAAAAGAAAAAAAAATTTAAAAAACAGAAAATTGAGCAAAACAGGAAATTGAGCAAAGTATTTTTTAATAAGCACTTCATAAAACAACTTCAAATGACCAAAAGACAAAGTTATTCAACTTCACTAGTTATCAGTAAAATGCAAATTAAACCATGGGATATCACCATAAATCTACCAGAATAGCTGCTATCAGTAATACTGACAATACCAAATACTGGCAAAGATATAGAACAAAAGGAACCCTCAAATATTGTTTAGGGGCAGTTAAGTTTGCAGACTACAAAGGAATATTGTTTGGCAATCATCTACTAAAACTCCACTTAGACATACTCTATGACCCAGAACTTTCACTCCAGGCTCTTACAGTCATCAGAAATATATGCACCATAAGACCTGTACAAGAATGGCCACAGTGGCATAATTCATAATGACCCAAAATTGGAAACAACCTAAATATCCATCATTGATATATGGATAAATTGTGGTGTATTTATACAATGGAAGACTATTTAGCAATGAAAATGAACAAACTACAGCTAAAAACAACAAACCTAAATCTCACAAAATGCTGAGTCAAAGCAACCAAGCATAAAATACATACAATATGATCCCATAAATATAAAATGGAAAAACAGACAAAACTAAATATAGGTTTATGTAAGAAAGAAAAGCAAAAAATGTTTCCCATAAAAGTCAAGACAACAATTATCTTTATGTAACTGGGAAGAGGCAAAGTCTGTGGAATGATGGCAAGGTGCTAGTGTTTGACCTAGATGATGGTTACACAAGTGTTTGTTTCATAAGTTAAGCTATATATTTGTTTTATACGTTCTCCTGTATGTGTGTTACATTTAAGAAGAACTTCAAGGAGAAATTAATTCCTTCACAATAAACTAACTACTACAATAAAATTATGTTTAAGGTCCAAACTTATTTCTTGAGATATTTTCACAATTTCAGAAATGTTTAACTGAGGTTCAGACAATTTTTTTCCAGTTACCTAATTTCCATACAAAGGTCTTTTAAACAAAAAAAAGTGAAACAATAAAATAAGGGAAAATGTAAATAATACACATAAAGGACTATCTGATGAAAACCACTGTCTATTCATTGCATAGCCCACCATAATAAAGAAAACCAAAAGGAATACCAAGTTTAGTTTCCTTCTTGATCAACCACTAAAAATGAGAGTTCATATGGACTTTGGGTGATAATGATGTGTTGATCAAGGCTCAACTGTAATAAATATATCACTCTGGTGGGAGATGATAATGGAGAAAGCTCTGCATGTGTGGGGTGGGAGTAGGGAAATCTCTGTATCTTCCACTCAGTTTTGCTGTGTACCTAAAACTGCCCTTAAAGTATTTTTTTTAATGAATTCAAGAGTTGCTACATTTCAAAGCACAGTCGGATCATGTGTCTCCTAATCAAAAATCTTCACTAGTTACCAACACAGTAACTCAAAATGGGAAGGAAACTTAAAAACCACCTAGCAAACATTCAGTCAATGCTTGGAATCTGAAAGGGGATGCACTATCTCATTAAAAACATTTACACCATCACTGAACACCAATGACTTTTATAAAATCAATAGGAACAATAAAATGGAAGGTATAAGACAAGAGAAATCAAGAATATCAGCTTTGGATGTGCTGAGTTTAAGCGGCATCCAAATGGAAATACTAACAATGGTCCTTACAGTCAGCAAAAAGGTAAAAGCTGAAGTCAGAATAATGAATACCCAGCATGTAGCTGAAAAATGAGATAGGAGATGAGATCACTCACAGAAATTCACACATTTAATGAATGGCTAAGGAAGGATTCAACAAAGGTGACAGAAAAGAAAGCCAAAAACCAGGAAAAAATACAGAAGCATGATCTAAGGAGGGTAAAAGAAATGAGCATTACAAAGAAGGAGAAATTAGCTGGATCAAATGCTGGTGGGATAGGCAATCTTGACAATGGCTCTGAATTATCTCTGCCTCTTAGTATTCACACTTGTGGAACCCCTCCTTGCATGTGCTGGACCTTAGAGAGTCCATTCTCAAGAACAAAACAGAGCAAGTGAGAGACTGGCACTACCAAGAATAGGTTACAAAAAACTGGCTACTACCTCTGCTCCTCCTCCACAGAGTTCTCAATCTAGAAGCAAGGTGCCATGTTGCAGAGACCCAAATGGCAAGATTGATTTCTTCAGTAAACAACCAACAAGGACCTCAGGCCTGCCAACAGCCAAATGCTTGGGCTTGGAAACAGACCCTCCCCCAGTGGAGCTCTGGGATGACTGCAATCCTAGTCAACATTTGATTGCAGCCTTATGAGTGACCCTGAATCAGACATACCACACCCAAATGCCTGATCCACAGATACTGTGAAACAACAAATGTTTGTTGTTTTAAGTTAAGTTGGGAGGGTAATTTGTTGCATAGCAATAGAAAACTAGTACAGCTAAAATGTTAAATAAGAGGACAAAAAAATAACTATTGGCTTTAAACACATTAGTAACCCAGCAAGAAAGTTTTAATGAAATTGTGAAGACAGAAACAATAGGTTAAGAAGAGAATCACGGGCAAAGAAATGGAGACAATAAAACAAATGTAGATAAGTCTTCTAAAAAGTGTGGCTATAAAGCGGACAGCAACTTAGAGAAAGTATGAAGATGGGAGAAGAGTTTTTTGTTAAGATGAGACAGATATTTTAAAGCTTAAATGATGGGGTGCCTGGCTGGCTCAGTTTGAAGAACATGTAAGTCTTAATCTCTAGGTCATGAGTTCAAGCCCCATGTTGGGTGCAGAGATTACATACACACATATGTTTTAAAAATAAATAAAGTTGGGACACCTGGGTGGCTCAGTTCGTTGGACAACTGCCTTCAGCTCAGGTCATGATCCCGGAGTCCCGGGATCGAGTCCCACATCGGGCTCCCAGCTCCATGGGGAGTCTGCTTCTCCCTCTGACCTTCTCCTAGCTCATGCTCTCTCTCACTAGTCCCTCTCTCAAATAAATAAATAAAATCTTTAAATAAATAAATAAAGTTTAAGTGATGAAGAGTGCCTGGCTGGCTCAATCAGGAGTAGAGCCTACCTAAAATAAATAAATAAATAAGTCAATAAGTAAATACATAAATAAGTTAATTTAACTGACTCGAAGCCAGGAGAGTGGAAAAATACTCTCAAGGAACTGTGTTCCATTATGGATGAAACTCTTTTTTTTTTTTTTTAATATTTATTTATTTATTTGACAGAGAGAGATCACAAGTAGACAGAGAGGCAGGCAGAGAGAGAGGGAAGCAGGCTCCCTGCTGAGCAGAGAGCCTGATGCGGGACTCGATCCCAGGACCCTGAGATCATGACCTGAGCCGAAGGCAGCGGCCTAACCCACTGAGCCACCCAGGCGCCCCCATTATGGATGAAACTCTTCCAAAAGTTTTTACTGCCTCTCTGCCTTAACTGAAAACTGATTTTCCCAGGACCCTCTTTCCAAGCAGCCCTTTAAAGTGAAGGCTATTAAGTCTCTCACATTCCACATTCAATGTTGGGAAATGAGACCGGTACCCTTCTTTCTTCCCATGCCACCTCCAGACCATGTAAAATCCTGAACTCCGATGTAAAATCTTTGTTTCTCTGATTCTCATGCTTTTCAGCAACAGTCTTCTACCTCTGCCTTTTCAGCTAATGACCTGGACATCCTCCACACTCAGTGGGTAGATGGCTGGCAACTACTTCACACTGCCACTGTCTTTAGCATCACTGCTCCTGGGTTATCTCAATACACACATGGATGAGTCATCTAATACCGGTTCCTCAAACCCATCATTCTCAATAAGCAACTCTATTCTCTGGGTATATCCATTCACAGCCAGTTGAGAATTCACTTAATTGTCTTACAATCATTCATTCATCAAATATTTAACAAGTATCTACTATTTGTTCAGTAGAGAACATATGACAGTCCTTGTTCTCATAAAATAGCTCATATTTTCCACAAAGATAGCATGAAAAGATTGAAGTAAAGTCTAGATAAATTACAACTACTCCATTTCCTTATCAGCTTAGGAACCATGTCAACTCTAGGAAATGGAAATTATTATCTGAAGTGACCTCATGAATCCATGCTATATTCCAGTGATCACTGTATCCTTTAACAAGGCTTCTAAAACTACCTTTTCTTTTTCTTTAAGATTTGTTTATTTGAGAAAGAGCACAGAGGAGTGGAGGGATCTGAAGCAGACTCTGAGTTGAGTTCAGAGGCCAACATAGGGTTCCATCCCATGACCCCAAGATCATGACCTGAGCTGAAATCATGAGTTGATGCTTAACCAACTGAGCCCCCAGACACCCTCTGAAACTTTTTTTTTTAATTTTATTTATTTATTTGTCAGAGAGAGAGATCACATGTAGGTAGAGAAGCAGGCAGAGAGAGAGAGGAGGGAAAGCAGGCTCCCTGCTGAGCAGAGAGCCCAATGCGCTGCTCGATCCCAGGACCCTGGGATCCAGACCTGAGCCGAAGGCACAGGCTTAACCCACTGAGCCACCCAGGCGCCCCTGAAACTACTTTTTAAATAATGTATGCTAAAACACTGCCAGAGCTTAGTATCATAGTCATCAATCTATAAACATACTGCCATGCTGCCCAATACACTAATCACTAATTACAGTGGCTATTTAAATTAATCTTAACAAAATTAACAATTTTAATTATTTCTCAACACTTACACGAGCCACATCTGGAAGTGTTCAGTAAGCACATAGGACCAGTAGCTTCTGTACTGAATGGGATATGGGATATAAAACGTTTCTATCACCACCGAAAGTTCTATTGGACAGTGCCAGCCTAAAGTTTTTAGTATTCATTTCATTCCTCTCAGAAGAAGTGTTAAAAAGACAGGTATCAGGGCACCTGGGTGGCTCAGTCGTTACACATCTACCTTCGGCTCAGGTCATGATCCCGGGATCCTGGGATCAAGTCCCTCATCGGGCTCCCTACTAGGCGGGGAGCCAGCTTCTCCCACTCCTACTCTCCCTGCTCTCCCCCTCTCTCTCTCTCTCTAATAAATAAATAAAATCTTATAAAAAAAAAAAAAAAAGATAGGTATCATTTTCTAGTCTCCTGAGAACTCCCTGGGGCTCCTCAATATCCTAAAGGAATTCCACAAATCAGGGCTCATTACCACCATCACCATACCCTATCATCACCATCAGGGTGTTGATTTTTACTGAGGACTTAGTATATTCCAAACACTTTATTAAAAGCTTTATGAGTATTGGGGTGTCTGGGTGACTCAGTGGGTGAGAGCCTCTGGCTTCAGCTCAGGTCATGATCCCAGGGTCCTGGGATTGAGCCCTGCATCAGGCTCTCTGCTCAGTGGGGAGCCTGCTTCCCCCTTTCTCTCTGCCTGCCTGTGATCTGTCAAATAAATAAATAAAATCTTTTAAGAAAAAAAAGCTTTATGAGTATTGTTTCATTTATTCTGCACAACAATCACATGAAGTAGGACTATTTTTCCCATTTTATGGATGAGAAAATTAACTGAGTTTTAAACAGTAAAGTAATTCACCCAAAGTTATACAGCTACAAAGTGACAGCAATCCATAGAGTTTAAGCATATTAACAATGTAATGATTTTGCCTTTTTCTTTTTTATGTTTTTACTTACTTATTAGACAGAGAGACAGGGAGAGAGGGAACACCAGCAGGGGGAGTAGGAGAGGGAGAAGCAGGCTGAGCAAGGAGGGGGCCACGGGGCTTCATCCCAGGACTCTGGGATCAAGACCTGACCCAAAGGCAGACGCTTAAGGTTTGAGGCACCCAGGTGCTCCATGATTTTGCTTTTCAAGACAACACGCTACTGGGGCGCCCGGGTGGCTCAGTCGTTGAGCGGCTGGCTGCCTTCGACTCAGGTCCTGATGCCAGTGTCGTGGGATTGAGCCCCGCATCGCACTGGGCTTCCTGCCCAGCGGGAAGCCTGCTTCTCCGTCTCCCACTCTTCCTGTTTGTATTCCCTCTCTTGCTGTCTCTTTCAAATAAAGAAATAAAATCTTAAAAAAATAAAAATAAAAAGACAATACACTATTTAACATAAGGAAGGGAGAATACCAACACCTCACACTAGCACTTAACACTCCAGCAGACCAAACTATTTTCAAATCACTCAATTCGCCCTACAGCTTTCTGGTCTTCGGTCTTTACAAATCCTGTTCTCTCTACTTGCACCCTGTTCATTTAGCCTAATCCTAATTACCCTTAAGATCTCATCTCAGATTTTCTAACAATGTTGTTTAGGAATTCATCCTATGAGCTGATGTAGAACCCTACTGAAGCACAGGAGCCCACAAACCCCTATTAATTACTCCTCTTCTCTCACCAGAATAAAACTCCTAAGAATAAGGGACACTGTGCATTATTCATCATGGATTCCATCTGGCCTAGCCCAGGACTTAGAACACAAAAGGTACTCAATAAATATGTGATAAATGAAGGAATAATGAAAAGAAGAGATGTAATCAAGTCATTTCACAAGCATGTATTCAACCAAATAAAATGCTATCTAAGTTGACTTTTACACAAAGCAGAGAGCCCAATGCGCTGCTCGATCCCAGGACCCTGGGATCCAGACCTGAGCCGAAGGCACAGGCTTAACCCACTGAGCCACCCAGGCGCCCCTGAAACTACTTTTTAAATAATGTATGCCAATTCAGTCAGAGAACATTAAAAGCACACACTAAATGGCTTAACTGCCATTTAGTTGGTAAGCAAGTATTTCACAAACATTTTTTCCCACATAATATATAAAAGAATACTTAAACTAAAGGTCAGAAAAATAACAGCTTCTCTTGAGGGTGAAGAAAATGCTCTAAAATTGATTGTGGTGATAGTTACACCAAAAAAAAATGAATTGTACACTTTATTTTTTTTTTTTAAGATTTTATTTATTTATTTGACAGAGAGAAATTACAAGTAGATGGAGAGGCAGGCAGAGAGAGAGAGAGGGAAGCAGGCTCCCTGCTGAGCAGAGAGCCCGATGCGGGACTCGATCCCAGGACCCTGAGATCATGACCTGAGCCGAAGGTAGCGGCTTAACCCACTGAGCCACCCAGGCGCCCCGAATTATACACTTTAAATGAGTGAACTGTCTGGTGTATGAATTATCTCTCAATAAAGCTGTTACAAATAAAAACAAAAGGCCTTCAGGAGCTAGACTTAAATTATGAAAACAAATACTAAGCCTGCCAAAAAAAAAAAAAAAAAAATACATTATATTTATGCAATTTTAAAATAGCTAAACCATATTATTGCACAAAATTTCACTGGTTAGGAAAAACAAGAACTTGGAAACAGTGACTGCACTGCCTTCAGGAACAATGTGATGGGGCAGGAAACTTACTTTTCCCTAAGAACTCTTGTATACTTTCTGATTTGGTATGTGCATTACCTTTTTTTTAATGAGTGTAAGTTATTAGTATATTAAAAAAACAAAATAACAAAAATGTCATATCTGTCTTTAATATAAGTATACTTAATCTGCCTATTTTATTCTGAAAAGAATAAAAACTTTAATATATGTTTTTAAAAAATCAACCCAGGGAAGTAAAATAAAAAGCTGACAAAGTCTTACATCTATTTCATCTCACACTAAATAGCATTTACTCATACTTCTGTTATTAGACATTATAGCCATGAAAAATTCTTCCTTACCCAACACTCTGACACATCTTCAAACAATGACACACTTGATCATTGCCTTCTCTTTAAAAACTTCCTCTCCGTCACTACTAGTACCTCACATTCTCCTGCTTTTCCTAACCCAATGACCTTTTATTAATTTCCTTTGCCAGTTTTCTCCTCATCTCCCCAAAAGGTATCTGGAAGGTAGTTCCATGAAGGCAGGGATTTCTGTCAATTTTGTTCACTACTGTATCCCCAATGGCTAAAAAAAAGTACCTAGAACAATACTCAATAAATAACCATTGAATGAATCAGTGCCCCCAAGGCTCAGATACTTTAGAGCTATTGAAATAAATTATATTCTATATAACCTGTATGCTGTTTACTTCATTACATTTGTCTGAAAATTGATAAAGAATGTACTGATTATTTTATTATATATATAAATATGCTACTTATATATAATAGCATATATAAATACTTAATTCCCTGGTCTTCCATTGAAGTTTTGATAGGATATGTGTAAAACGCACATTTAGCAATCTGCTACTACTTCTAAAAGCATAAACCTAGAACAGAAGAGGAGTTGTTGCTGTAAGAACCTTCACTTTTATCTTGCTTCCAGTACTAATGTTGAATTAACAAACTGACATACTTACCTGACTTTAGTAATGGTGGGGAGGGGAGAGCTCACTAAATTCAACAAGAACATCACAGTAAAGACTAGCAAGCGACATTTCTTGAAAAATAAAACGTAGTATTTTTTTTAGGCACAAGAAATCCTAAAGAGAAACAGGCCACTTCTACCTGATACTTTCACCCAAATCCCATGACTTCATTCCCACAAAGAAGCACATCCCACTGTCAGCCATGCAAATGTAATTTTAGCAATATACGCACAAAGTTTCACCTGGTATCTTAGTTCACATTTGTCCTCATTCATACCCAGTTAAAGTATAATTTAAAAGCCAAAACTAGGTATGTGAATTTTCATTTTTCCTTCTAAGTAACTAATCCAAATCAAAAGTATTGATTTACCAACTTCTAATTTGATTTGTTTGAATACATTTAACTGAATCTTTTAGAATTACATACTGGACACTCTCACTTAATAGCTATTGTATCATCTGTTGCCTAAAGTCTGAAGCAGAAGTATTTCTAGAAGATCGTAGTTTGCTCATTAATTAAGCATGTTAAAAAAGGCAATGATCCGCAACTACTGACACTCACATCTGTATATTTCTCTCTTGGGTACAGGAAAGCACTTCTCTGGCTCTGTTCCCAAATAAATTGAGTAAGCCTTGGGAAAGTCACTGCTTAAATTACATTTCATGACGGTTTCTCTTCCTCCACAAATAAATTATTGAGAGTCATGCCTACTTCCATCCTTTACATAATACATGTCCATCACAGGACCGTTTTTCTGAGCAAGAAACAGCTTAAATGACACTAATTGATAGGTAAGGTCAGTGAATGCTGTAATCTAATAGGGAGCAGGAATCGAGAAAAGATTCTGATTTAATGAATAAAGTTGTGAAACACTGATGTGAAGAACACTCAACACTGTTTACTCTTAGTAACATGTATCTACCTATCAATTGAGATACATGTCCCCAAAATGTTATTAAAGAGCATTTTAAAAGCACTAGACTCCAAGAACATTTCTCAGAAATTGAGGGACCTCCCGGAAAAAAATATATATATATTCCACTTCATTTTTAAACTGTCTAATAACAACATCTGCAACTGAGAAATAAAAATAATCCCCAATAATTGAGTTGAACACAAAATGTTTAAATGTCAAGGTCTGTTGAAAAACGAGCTGTAAAAGACAGCTGTGCTTTAAAACTTTAAGTATTTTTCATATAATTAGCTCCAACAGAACTGTTCAAATCATCCAGCCAAAGCAGTCAACCACAACCGCCTGCAACTATTACTCAAAAACGTATCTTCCAAAGCAACCACCTGATTTTTCAGGCCTTCTCTTAAGGGGACAGGATAAAGCTTATAAATGAGGTGATATAAAGAGATCTTTCAGGCACAGAAAAAAGACTGGACGGTAACACCTTTAAAGAACTAGGTGTAATGGGACCTATTCCCTTTAGCTGCTGCCAGAATGAAGTTGTCTTAATCCAAGATCTCACTCTTCTTAAAGGGTGTAAAACTTTAAACTCAGCCACCCTCACAAAGTACCCACCTGCGCCAAAAGCAGAGGGATTCTCTTCCCTCCCGACTCATCTCGCCAGGAGGGAAAATATTAAAACCAAATCCTAAAGTAGAAATGTGAGACCTAGTGCAATAGCTTCTCCAACTGTCTCAAAGGCAACATCCACAGCTCATCTTCCTTTTGAAATACAACCCTTCATCTCCTAGCTTACCATTTCACAGAAGGAAAAAAATCCTCACCTCTTTCCACATTTTACATCAGTCGCCTAAACACACAGGTCTACCCTGACCGCACCCCAACCTCCTCATGGCTCCCCAGTTTCTCCATCTCGCCACTACCTCGCCCGCAACATCACGCTTCAAACCCTCCGCAGCTCTCCAAACGCCCAGAACCCCTATCTCCCATCTCCCACCTCGGGCTCCCCACATCTACCGCCTCAGCTCCCGCCCAATCCTGGAGCTCGGTGGGGTGGAGCCCGCGGGGGGCTGGGGTGGAGTGGGGTGGGGTGGGGTGGGGTGGGGTCCGCTCCTCCCCGGACTTTCCCATCCCCCCCACCCCCGGTAGGGAGAGGAGGGGGAGGGGGTCCTGAAGCCTCACCTACAGCTCCGCCCCTCCCCGGGGGCGCGCTGCCCAGCCCTAACCAGGGCCGTGAGGAAGAAGCAAGCTAAGAAAAGGCAAAAAAAAAAAAAAAAAAGCCTCAGCGCCAGCGGCAGGCGGGAAGCTCTCCGTCCCGCCCGACTTCCGAGCTGCCGCCACGGCTGCCGTCTCACCCTCCTCAGGGCTGCTGCTATTGCTGCTGCTGCCGCCCGGACGCCGCCACCGCCGCCGCCGCCACTACCGCCGCTGCCGCCGCCGCCGCCACCACAGCCACAGTACGGCCCCAGCGCCCGCCGACGTCATTGCGCCCCGCCCCCTGCGCGAGACACCTAGCCCCGCCCCGGGCCGCGAGACACCGCGAGCTCCGCCTCCTCCCGACCGGGCCACCTAGCCTTCCCGCACCCTCCAGGGAATGCGAGTTCGCAGCCCACAGTCCTCCGGCGCCTTCAGGAGGAAGGCGGGTCAGGGACTGGGAGTGGGGTGACTCAAGGTTCCGGCGGCGATTGCGCGCCCAAGCAGAGCAACGGGCGCGGGGCGTCCACACCCCGCACTCACGGCCCCTGCGGCCACGGGAAGGGAAAGCCGGAGCCCGCTCCGGGAAGAAGCGGTAGGTGGGAGCGAGGCAAGCCGGCGTTTGTCTCCTTGTGCTTGCCGTAGGAAGTGGACCGGCCAGGCCCGAAGAGCGGAATCGTCGCTTTCCCAAACCTTAGAGTCGCCCCACCCCCTCCTTGGCGGGGCCCGTTACACAGGCCCCAGGATCGCCACTGCTGTAGGGGAGTAGGTCTAGCAGTGTGGTACACTCTGGGCTGCGCTCTCGAGGCCGCGGTGGAAACCCTTTGTTTTTGCGAATGTGGTCGCGGGGCTGTGCACTCGACCTTAGGGAAAGAACTTCGGCGTCGCAGAAGACCCACGCCAGTGTACGTGGGTTTTGTGTGGGAGCCCGGCGGGAGAGCAGAGCGTGGGCGGAATTTAAGATGCACATTCAGCTCCAGCGATGTGCCAAATGCGGACCTACGTTGTCTTAGTTGGTCTTCACAGCAGCTAGGCGAGTCTACTAAGCAAATGGTACCTTCTTTGAGGAAACCCAATTTTCTTGTACTGAATTGCAGTCAGCTTTTCTTTTGTTGGAGTCATGCAAAGAGGGCAGCTACATCCATTAATTTACGAATGTAGGTAAACTATCCCTAATCAAGAAAGTAGGAGTGATATGATATATATTCGCCCCAGTCTTTCAGGTTGAATCAGATAATTTAAAATGCCCTTAGAAGGGGTTGACTCATATTTTACCCCTCCTTATTCTCCACCACAATTAACCAATTTATACTCTTTCATAATCCCACTAACATTTTCCCGTCTGTCCTCAGTAGTCATATTCATTCATTCACCAAATTCTATAGTGACATCCTGCCCAGACTCTGCTCCCTTCCAAATCACCACGCACTTGGATTATTACAGTTCCCCGTCCTGCTGTACCGTCGCCCCCTTCAGTACATTCAACATATGCCTACCAATTGTTGGACTGTGCTGCCAAAGGAGATTGTAGAGCTGCCAAAGAAGCATCCTAAAATACTTCATTTTTTTAGACATCTGGCTTTTTACCCTCCCCCCCCCAAAAAAGCCATCCTTCTTCGACTGTTTTTCAAGATCTTTCTCATCTAACTGCTGATCTGCTCATCCTGTTACTCCCCAGCAGTGTGGGAGGTTTAAAAAAACGAAGTGGGAGTTGTATCCTAGTTTCCATTCTGCCACGCTCTACTTGAATGACCTTGGCAAAATCATTTTATTTCTGGGTTCTACTTTTCTTAACTGTAAAATGGAGTGTGAACTCGATGTCTGAGATCTGCTATGTCGCTAAAATAATGTGGATCTGCAGAGTTACTATGTTAAGCGCTAAATTATACATACACAGGGTGCTATCAATATCACAGACTGAGAATTGTGGTGGTTTTTTTTTTGTGTTGGGGGGGGGTTATTTTTTGGTTTTCTGCCCTTCCGCTGGTCGTTTTTCTTATTTCCTACTCTGCCCCAGACGTTTTGTTTTGTTTTGTTTTGTTTTAACTTCCGCTTTATATTTTTTCATTAAGTCCAGCTGAGTGCACCCTTGGGTAGCACATATACTAAAATGATAGAAGATCAGTGTAGATCCTGTGCAAAGATGACACACAAATTAATGAAGCATTCCATAATTTTCAAACTAATGTAACATTGGTGGTCAACTATACTTCAATTACAAAAAAAAAAAAAGAAAAAGAAAGAAAGAAAACTAGGGGGCACCTGGGTGGCTCAGTCAGTTAAGCATCTGCCTTCAGCTCAGGTCATGATCCCAGGGTCCTAGGATCAAGCCCCATATTGGGGTCTCTGCTCGGAGGGGACTCTGCTTCTTCCCCCTGCTCTTGCGTGCTCTCTCGCTCTCTCGCTCTCTCTCATTCCCTCTCAAATAAATAAAATCTTTTAAAATAATAGTAATAAAAATAAATTTTAAAAAAGCTAGCTAACTGGGGCGCCTGGGTGGCTCAGTGGGTTAAGCCGCTGCCTTCGGCTCAGGTCATGATCCCAGGGTCTTGGGATCGAGCCCCGCATCGGGCTCTCTGCTCTGCAGGGAGCCTGCTTCCTCCTCTCTCTCTCTGCCTGCCTCTCTGCCTACTTGTGATCTCTGTCAGATAAATAAAGAAAAAAAAAATCTTTAAAAAAAAAAAAAAGCTAGCTAATTAAGCACAGGCATGCATTACCTCTTCTTCCTGAGACCCATTAAAATGCTAATAAAGGAATTTTTAAAATGATACAAAACCCATTCATAATAGAAAATGGGAAGACCAGCAAGACACATATATATATTTTTAAATTTACACCCCAAGTGAGTGCAGTCTGACTAAACAAAATGAAAGAAACCATAATGTGGAGTAGGTGCAGGGGGTAGGTACTGAGGCCAACAGGGAGATAAAATAAAGACCTTGATACAGAACAGAAGAACCCTTCCTTATCTCCAATACAGTATGTAGGCATTTATCCCAGGCTAAAAATCAAGCGTTCTCATAATCTCTGGGGAGGAGTTGGGCTGCTGTTTGAGTATATAATGACTAAGAATGAAACAGTCTTCATTCAGTCTTCACTGGCACAATAGCTGGTTTTCTACCCACTCACCCTTGAGTGATGTTGTGCAAGTTGGCAAGACCCTCCCAAGTTCACAAGATTCCTAATCAGCATTCCAATTACTTCATCTTAAACATGAACAGACAACCAAGGATTAGATTAATAGCTACTTAAAAGAAGTCTCCAATTTAGGGGGAGGGGAGAAAGATAAACAGAAAATGTGGCCATAGAGGAAGCAGAGAAACTTCAGAGAACTTAAAATATAATAATTAGTATGCTCATGGACTTTTTATTACACTTATGAAACAAGAATAACATACATAGTATACTTAGGTGAAATAACAATCAAAGAATAAAAAGTAAGTCTTGAAATCATAAATAAGAAATTGCCAAAATTAGGGGTGCCTGGGTGGCTTAGTTGGTTAAGCACCTGTCTTTGGCTCAGGTCAAAATCCCAGGATCCTGGAATAAAGGCTCCCTGCTCAGCAGCGAATCTGCTTCTCCCTCTGCCTCTCCCCCTCCCCAGCTTGTGAGCGCACTCTTTCTCTCAAACAAATAAATAAACTCTTTAAAAAAAAAAAGAAAAAAGAAATTGCCAAAATTATAAACTCACTTGATGTGTTAAAAGAGAAAGTGAATGAATTTTTTACAAATAGAAGAAATAGAGGGCACCTATCTACCTCAGTTAGGAGAACACATGACTCTTGATCTAATAAATAAATAAACTTTAAAAAAAAAACTCAAAGAAATGGAAATTGCAAGAGAAAATATGTGAGAAAGAATCAATCCAATAGGACTAATATTACAAGAGAAAGAGAAAACAAAGTAAATAAAGAATGGAAAATTACTCAAAAATAATGGAAGAAAATTTCACAGAGCTTAAAGTGTCTACTCACGCAGAGCAAAAACAAAGAAAAAACAACCTTGTAAAAATGTTAGAACTGCAAAAATAGAGATCTTTAATTTCCAAAGGGGGGGGAAATAAGTGACCCCAAAACAAGCCGACATTAGAACTCTTACCAGCAACTCTAAATATAAGAAGATAACAAAGAGTTTCAAGTTTCTTAGGGAAATACTTCTTGAACCTCACAACCTAAGGGGAAAAAAATCAATTTTTAAAAAATTCCACTCCTAGCTAAATTGTCATTAAGTAAAGAGCAGGATGAAGACATTTTCGGGTCTGCAGGGATTCATAAAGTTAAACTCCCACATACCCTTTTTTTTATGATTTTATTTATTTATTTCACAAAGAGAGGAACAGAGAGAGGGAGCACAAACAGGGGGAACAGAAGAGGGAGAGGGAAAAGCAGACTCCTGGCTAAGTGGGACTCTTTGGTGGGGGTTCAATCCCAAGACCCTGAGATCATGATCTGAACCAAAGGAAGAAACTTAACAGACTGAGCCACACAGGTGCCCCTCAAAAACACTTTTTATTTTTTTTCCAATTTTTTAAAAATTTTTTATAAACATATGATATATTTTTATCCCCAGGGGTACAGGTCTGTGAATCGCTAGGTTTACACACTTCACAGCATTCACCATAGCACATACCCTCCCCAATGTCCATAACCCCACCCCCCTTCTCCCAACCCCTCTCCCCCCAGCAACCCTCAGTTTGTTTTGTGAGATTAAGAGTCACTTATGTCAAAAACCCTTTTTAAATAGAGTTCCTTGAAGACATTCTTAAGCAAAATGAGATAGAAAATAGGTCATTTGACAATATCATATTCAAGGATTACTGGATCTAATTCAGGGAGGTCCCAAGAACTCCAGATTAGACTGGAATGGAAAGAGAGGAGCTCTTGAAGAGAAATCCGAAAAACAAAGAATTCAACTGAATAACTAATTATTGTGATAGAAGGCTTAGAAAATGCTGTTTTCTGGTGTTCAACTTTTAGACCCAACATATTAATAAATTATAAATAATCTTGCTATCATTAAAGCATAGTTTGTAAATTTATACCATGGGCAATATAAAGGAAAATATACAGTAGATAGTTTAAGACATGGAACATACAGAGGCAAAAAGGTAGAAATAAAGCTAAAGCATTGAAGAGATTATGTTTATTATTGGCAGAACTTTTCTGGTTATTAAAACGTATTGTTCAAAGTAGGAAAAGTAACTAATGGAGGAGCAAGTAATTGTTAGTCTATACTGAGAGGGTAGGAAGACACAAGATACAAGGTTTATAAGTAAACTAAGTTGTCATCGATCTAGGTAGTTCATCAAGAAATGGTAGCAGAAAACTTAATAGTGTTATAATGGCAATATTTTGCCCCTATTTTTTCTGCAGATTCTATGCAATCCTATTAAAATCTCAGCTACCTTTTTTTTTTTTTTCAAAAATTGACAAGTTGTGTCCCTCACATGGAAGTGTAAGGGACACAGGATAGCCAAAATAATCCTTAAAAAGAAAAAAAGGAAAACCCATTCTTCTTGATTTCAGAACTGACAACAAAGCTACAGTGATCTAGATAGTGTAGTACTGGAAAAGTAATGAACATATCTATCACTGAAATGGACTTAAATGTTCAGAAATAACCCATACATTTATGGATAATTAATTTTCAACAAGAATGTCAAGGTAATTCAATGTGAAAAGAATAGTCTTTTTTTAAGATTTTATTTATTCGTTTGAGAGAGAAAGCATAAGTAGGGGGAGGGGCAGAGACAGAGCGAGAAGCAGAATCCCCACTGAGCTGGGAGCCCGTGTGGGGTCCATCCCAGGACCTGGAGATCATGACCCACGCTGAAGGCAGCCACTTAACTGACTGAGCCATCCAGACCCCCCAAGAATAATCTTTTTAACAAAGGATGCTGTAACAATTGTATATCCAAATGCAAAAGAATGAAACTGGACTCTTACATCACATTTACAAAAATTAATTCAAAATGGACCATAGACCTAAATATAATTAGTTAAAAATATAGTACTCTTAGAGAAAAAACATAGGTATAAATCTGTGTGACCTTCGATTATAGCTTTTTAGCTATGAAACCAAACATACAAGTGACAAAAGAAAAAAAAGTAGCGAAACTGGACTTCACCAAAATGGAAAACTTTTGTATTATTTAGCCTTAAAAAGGAAGGAAATCCTGACACATGTTACAACATGAATAAGTCTTGGAGACATGATGCCAAGTGAAATAACCCAGTCACAGAAGGACTGTATATTGTATGATTCCATCTATATGAGATAACTAGAGTAGTCAAATTCATAGAGTCAGAAAGTAAAAGGGGGTTGAAAAAGGGAGAATACGGAGTTAGTGTTTAGTACTTCCCAAACTTCAGTTTGGGAAGCTGAAGTTCTGGAGATGATCATGGTCATGATTGTGTATCAGTATGTATGCCCTTAATGCCATACAACTGTACATTTTAAAATGGTTAAAATGGGGATGCCTGGGTGGCGCAGTTGGTTAAACGACTGCCTCCGGCTCAGGGCGTGATCCTGGAGTCCCGGGATCGAGTCCCACATCAGGCTCCCAGCTCCATGGGGAGTCTGCTTCGCTCTCTGACCTTCTCCTCGCTCATTCTCTCTCTCACTGTCTCTCTCTCTCAAATAAATAAAATAAAATCTTAAAAAAAAATGGTTAAAATGGTAACTTTTATGTTGTATATATTTTACCACAATAAAAAAAAATTATCTCTTATACTTCAAGTATACTAGTTGGGACTAAATTGTGTCTCTTCAAAGTTCCTCACCCTTTCCCAAACCTTCAACATACTTGGAGAGAGGCCTTCAAAAAGGTAATCAAGTGTAAATGAGGTTGTAAGAGTGGAACCCTAACCCAATGGGACTGGTGTCCAAATTATCTCTTATACTTCAAGTATACTAGTTGGGACTAAATTGTGTCTCTTCAAAGTTCCTCACCCTTTCCCAAACCTTCAACATACTTGGAGAGAGGCCTTCAAAAAGGTAATCAAGTGTAAATGAGGTTGTAAGAGTGGAACCCTAACCCAATGGGACTGGTGTCCTTGTAGGAAAAGGAAGAGACACTTGGGGAATATGCACAGAGAAAAGGTCACATGAAGACACAACCTAAAGATGGCCATTTGCAAACTGGTCAAACCTGCAGACACCTTGATCTTAGATACCCCGCCTCCAGAACTGTGAGAAATAAATTTTTGGTTTTTAATCCATGATATTTTGTTAATGTATCCCTCCCAAACTAATACAGATTTTGATACTGAGAAGTGAGATGTTACCTGCAACAAATACCTTAAAAAATGTAGAAGTAGCTTTGGAATTGGATTATGATTAAATGCTACAAGAGTCTTGAAGTGCATGTTAGAAAAAGCCTAGCATGCCTTGAAGAGAGACTGTTGGTACAAAAATGGATATCAGAGGTGATTCTGGTGAACTCTCGAACAGAAATGAGCATGTTGCTGAAAACTGGTGGAAAGGTGACCCTTATCAAATGGCAAAGAAATTGGCCAAATTATGTTCTCATATTTTGTGGAAAGTAGAATTTTTTTTTCAATTTATTTATTTTTAGAAAAACAGTATTCATTGTTTTTTCACCACACCCAGTGCTCCATGCAAGCCGTGCCCTCTATAATACCCACCACCTGGTACCCCAACCTCCCACCCCCCTGCCACTTCAAACCCCTCAGATTGTTTTTCAGAGTCCATAGTCTCTCATGGTTCACCTCCCCTTCAAATTTACCCCAACTCCCTTCTCCTCTCTAACACCCCTTGTCCTCCATGCTATTTGTTATGCTCCACAAATAAGTGAAACCATATGATAATTGACTCTCTCTGCTTGACTTATTTCACTCAGCATAATCTCTTCCAGTCCCATCCATGTTGCTACAAAAGTTGGGTATTCATCCTTTCTGATGGAGGCATAATACTCCATAGTGTATATGGACCACATCTTCCTTATCCATTCATCCGTTGAAGGGCATATTGGTTCTTTCCATAGTTTGGCGACCGTGGCCATTGCTGCTATAAACATTGGGGTACAGATGGCCCTTCTTTTCACGACATCTGTATCTTTGGGGAGTAGAATTTTTTTTAAGATTTTATTTATTTGAGAGAGAGAGAGAGAGAGAGAGAGCACAACCAGGGTGCAGAGGGAAAGGGAGACGCAGGCTCCCCTCTGAGTAAGAAGCCTGATGGGGACTCGATCCCAGGACCCTGGGATCATGTCCTGAGTCAAAGGCAGATGCTTAGTTGACTGAGCCACCCAGGCACCCCTGGAAAGTAGAATTTAAAAGTAATAAATTTGAATATTTATAAGCAAAGTGCTGAAGTACAGCCTGATTTCTTCTTACTGCTTATAGTAAAATGCAGGAGAAGAGAGATAAATTGAAGGAATTAGGCAAAAAGGAACTAGAATTAAAGATTTGGAAAATTCTTAGCCTATCTGTGATATTATGATTTATATTTGGTCACTCAGATAACCAAATATATTTCTCAAATATATCTACTATTCCTGGCTCACAGCTCCCTTGGAATTTCCTGAGCAATAAAAGCAATGGGAACATCTTTTGTCATGATATTTGGTGACATAAGTGAAACAGATGTCTTGTAACAAGCTCCTTTCCACAACTGGGCTTATGTTAGTAAAGTGACTTTTGGAAAGCCCCTAAGGATAGGGGCCGGTTGCCAGGGGAACCAAACAGGAATAGAGGTTTGGAACTTTCAGTCCCATCCCCACCCCCAACTCTTGGGAAGGGAGAGGGGCTGGAGTTTGAATCAATTACCAATGGCCAGTGATTTAATCAATCTTCCCTATGTAATCAAGCCTCCATCAAAAATCCAAAAGGATGGGATTTGGAGAGCTTCTGGGATAGTGAACACACAGAGGTGTGGGTTAAGTGATGCAAGGGTGTGGTGGGAGCTCTCATCCTTTTACCATACCTTGCCCAAAGCCTCGCACCCATCTGGTTGTTCCTGAGTTCTATCCTTTTATAATAAAACAGTAAGAAAGGAAGAACCACTGAGAAGGATGTGTCTCTAAGTTCTGTGAGCCACTCTAGGAAGTTCAACAATCCTAAGGAGGGGGTCATGGGAATCTTTGATTTATCGCCAACCGGTCAGAAGTACAGGTAATAATTTGAACTTGTATATGGCATCCTGAGTTGGAGGGGAACATTGGAACTTCCGATTTGTAGCCAGTTGGCCAGGGACACAGGTAATAACACAGACTTGCTTCTGACATATGAAGGAGCAGAAAAGAGTGTGGGGTGACAGCACTCCTATGGGGCTGACCCCTTAACCTGTGGGATCTGATACCATCTCTGCATAAATACTGTCAGAATTGAGTTGGATTATAAGATACACAGCTGGTGTCTAGAGAACTCCTTGGTAATGTGGGGAAACCCATGCCCCTTCCACATGTTGGGATTGAGAGCAGTACTCAATGAATAGCCATATTACAAAAGAAGAAAAGGTATATTCTACAAAGCACATCAAAGGTGTGACTGGAAAATCATTTAATAAAGAGATCAGGGATGCTATAGGATCCAAGGGCGGGATGCCCCAAGATGGGTCACTTTGCTGTGAACGTTATTTTGAACTAAAAACAGTTTAAACCCAGCAGATTCAGAAAAAGCTTTTTACCTCCCCCTCAACTCTCTCTTTGTATCAGGAAGAGAGCTATTAATAGAGATTCCTCTTTACCTAAGAAACTTGTCTACATAATAAGGCAACCTTGTTTTTCTAAACATCTTTCACCTTCCTGCTAATGGTCTTTCTCCCCTTTCTATCCTCTTTAACTCATGTAAGCATCATGTTGCCTGACTGTCTTTGGAATTTCCATGTCTGTGTAGATTCCCTGTATATATGCTATTAAATTTGATTTTCTGTTAATCTGTCTTGTATCAATTTGATTCTTAGTCCAGCAAGAAGGACCTTGAAGGTAGAGAAAATTCTTCCTCCCAACAGTGTGACTCATGGATTCAGTCAGCCATCTCAGAAGTATGCAGGAATAGAGAGGAGATTATACCAGCAGAAACACTGCCAACTTTTAGTAATGGGGACAGAGTCAACAAAATAAAGGAATACTGTTGGACTTCTGGGATTCTACAGGATGAAAAAAATAGAGCTCTCTGGCTGCCAGTCCCCATTATCCTTCAAGAAAAGGGAGGAATAGCACCAAAAGCTTTTCAGAGATCAGCAGAGCTGTCACTCCTACCATGAACCCTGAGGATATAGGTCTGGGGGTGGAGGACAAAGCTGTATCCTCAGTTTAAGTCGGTCAGGCTGCTACCAACCAGTCCTTCAGGAACAAAGCTACTGCCCAGGACCAAGAAGATAATGCTGCCACCTCCATAGCCCCAGAGGACAAAGTATTAAGCCAGAAAAGATTATACTAGAGCCTTCAAATGTAACGGAATTTGCTTTGCTAAGTTTTGGACTTCCTTTGGATCCACACCCTCTTTCTTCTTTCTCTCTTTTAAAATGAGAATGTTGAGGTCCTGGGTGGCTCAGTCACTAGGCGTCTGCCATCAACTCAGGTCATGATTCCAGGGTCCTGGGATCAAGCCCCGCCTTAGGGTCACTGCTCAGCAGGAAGCCTGCTTTCTCCTCTCTCTGCCTGCTGCTCTGCCTACTTGTGATCTCTCTCTCTGTGTCAAATAAATAAATAAAATCTTTAAAATAAAATAAAAGGCAATAAAGGTTAAATGCGGTCATATTCAGTCTGTGGTATTTTGTTATGGCAGCCCTAGGAGACTAACTCAGACACTGTCAGGAAAGTGAAAAGTCAGTGTATAGAATGGGAAAAAAATTTGCAAACCGTGTATCTAGTATTATATCTAGAATATATAAATAACTCTTAAAATGCAACAATAAAAAGATAACCCCATTAAAGAAATGGGTAAAAAATGTGAATAGATATTTCTCCAATGATGTACAAGTAGCCAAAAAGAAAATCTCCTAAAAATTGTGTACACCACCTCTGCTTATATCCCATGGCAAAAGCTCACTACATGGTCATTCTTTGCTCAAGGGCAAACTGGAAATACAGCTTTTATTGTGGATGGTCATGGATCCATTGAAATTAAGTTCTATTACTAAAACAAAGAGAAAATGGCTAGCAGTCAACAATGAGATGCCTCACATCTCTACCTAGAAAGCAGCACAGAGGCACAAGGAGATGAAAATATGACAGGTTAGGGACATCAGGATAGAAAAGGCAGTTTCTTGATTTAAATCTACTTAAGAGTCCCAGAAGGAGAATGGAGAGAATGGAGATGAGCTTATATCCATATAATGAGTGATATTTTTTCATATTGATAAAAAACATAAATCTACACATCAGAAGTCACTCAGAAGACTAAGTAAAAAGAAATCCAACCTAGAAAATTCCAGTGAAACTGACAACATGAAAGATAATACCTTTTTTCTTTCTTTTTTTTTTTTAACAACATACCTTAAAATCAGTTGCATTATTTCCCTAAGAGCTGCTATAATGGTGCCACAAAGTGGGTGGCTTAATATAACAGAAATTTGTTGTCTCACAGTTCTGGAGTCTAGAAGTCCAAAAGCCATCAAGGTCATCAAGGTCATGCTTCCCCTGAACTGGTAGGGGAAAATCCTTCCTTGTCTCTTCCTTGTTTCTGATGATTTGCTAGCAATCCTTGTCATTCCTTGGCTCACAACTGCAAAACTTCAATCTCTGACTCCATTATCATCTGTTATATCTTCATATAACTGTGTCTCTGTGTCTCTTTTCCTCTCCTAAAAGGACACCAGTCATATAGGATTAATGGGCCACCCTTCTCCAAAATGACCTTAACTAATTGTATCTGCAGTTGCCCTGTTTCAAACTAAGGTCACATTCTTAGGTACTGGGGCTTAGGGCTTTAACGTAACTTTTTGAGTGACACAATTCAACCCTTAACATCAGTAAAAAAAAAAACAAAAAACTCAGCTTATTTACAAAGGCACCATAATTAGATTGACAGCAGACTTGTTAACACAAAAGGGAAGGCAGAAGACAGGATAATATCCTCAAGTACTCAGAGAAAATAAGTCATCTTGAAATTACGTACATAGTAACGCTATTTTATATAAGACCAAGGACAAAATAAAGACATTTCACATAAACAAAAGCACAAGGTTTATTACCAATTGATCTTCACCAAAGGAAAATATTAAGTGACACTTCAGGGAAAAAAAAAAATCCTAGAAAAAGTTCTGAAAGACAGGAATGTGGTGATCAAAGAAATTAATGAACAAGGGGAGATATCTAAATACACATAGCTGGGAGCACCTGGGTGGCTCAGTGGGCTAAGCATCTGCCTTCAGCTCAGGTCATGATCCCAGGGTCCTGGGATCAAGCCCCACATCAGGCTCCCAGCTCAGTGGGAAGCGTGTATCTACCTCTCCCACTCCCCCTGCTTGTGTTCCCTCTTTCACTGTGTCTCTCTCTGTCAAATAAATGACTAAAATCTATCTTTTTAAAATATTTTATTTAATTGACAGAGAGAGAGGGAGAGATCACTATAAGGGCCTGGTTGGCCAGAGGGAGCCATTTCCTTGTGGGCTTGGTTTGACCTTGCCCTTCCCAGAGGAACTTGCTTGCAGCCCCCCCCCCCATATAGGGGCGGGCCAGGCCGGATGGAAACATCCAATCAGTGGGGCGCACATATATTTACTATGGTAAATTGAAATTTGATTGGTCACCCATATTGCCGACCTAGCATGACTGTGCAGTTTTCCCTGTGTATTACAATCTCATTGGCCACCTGTGTGTGGGCGGGGCTCAACTCCCCCCCCCCACCTCTATAAAAGTTAGTCTGTGAGGTTGGGAGCAGTAGTCATGGGGCCAGCATCCTCCGGGGTGTCATGAGTGTCACTGGGGAGCAGGGAGCAGGGAGCGGTCCCGCTGGGTAGGGGAGTCCTTGGGGTCGGTGTCTCGTAATCACCTCTTTGTAAGACGGCCTTGACTGGTCGATTTGATTTTCGATGCTTGGCACGAAGTAAAGCTTTGCTTGACTTTCACTTTGTGTCTGTCTTGTTCCTTTGATCACAGACCCTAATAATCATAAGTAGGCAGAGAGGCAGGCAGAGACAGAGGGGGAAACAGGCTCCCCAATGAGCAAAGAGCCTGATGCGGGGCTCCATCCCAAGACCCTGGGATCATGACCTGAGCCGAAGGCAGAGGCTTAACCCACTGAGCCACCCAGGCACCACAAATAAATGAATAAAATCTTTTAAAAAAAATAAATAAATACACATAGTTTATAACTTTACAAAACTGATTGAAGAAGAAATAGTAAGCCTGAATATTTCTATAAAAAAGAAATTTGGTAGAAAAAACTCTCTCATTAAAAAAAACAGTTCAGAAGTTTTTACAACTCAATTCTACAAAATATGTAAGGAACAGATAATTTTAAATTTATTTCCAGCTCTTCCAGATAACTCATAGAAAAATAGAGTTAGAAAATGCCCCAGTCCAACTCATTTACTGAAGTTAATAATAAAATATGAATACCAAAACCAGACAAGGACAATATAAGAACATTAAGTTATAGAACAATTCTCATGAAAGGTACAAAAAATAGTAAGTGGCAAACCAAACACAATAATATATTTAAAAGATAGTGTGTAATAATTAGGTTGGGTTTATGCTAGGTATACAAATGTAATTTAATATTAGAAAATCATTGTACTTTGCCACATTAAGGTATTAAAGAAAAAGCATGTATAATAGATACACAAAAAAATCTGATAATCCAATACTCATTTTATGATACAAATTCTAGCAAAACACCTCCTGTCCTAGCGATGCATGTCACCACTAAGGGCAGAGGCACCAGAGGCTGTGGAATGTGGGAGCTGTGGACGCCCTCCACTCTGTGCCCCACCAGCCTCAGCTCCGTGACCTGCCAGCCCGATGGAATCACAGAGATTAGCAAGTGGCTGCCGGAACTGTTTTCCAAAGGATAAACAGTACAAGTCATTGAAACAGCAGCTCACCAAGAAAATCCCATTTTTTTAAAAAAAAGATTTTGTTAATTTGAGGCACCTGGGTGGCTCAGTTGTTGGGTGCCTGCCTTCAGCTCAGGTCACGATCCCAGGGTCCTGGGATTGAGCCCCACATCAGGCTCTTGCTCAGCGGGAAGCCTGCTTCTCCCTCTCCCACTTCCCCTGCTTGTGTTCCTTCTCTCGCTATTTTGAAAGAAATAATATATAAAATATATAAAAATATATAATATATATTATATATTTTTATAATATATATTTATATTTATATATTTTATAATATATATTTATATATTTTATAAAATATATAAAAATATATATATTTTGTTATTTTAAAGTAACCTCTACACCCAAACTCAGAATCCTGAGATCAAAAGTCACATGCTCTACCAAATAAGCCAGGCAGACACCCCAAGAAAATCCTATTGGTCTGGGGAGGACACAACTTCCAGCAGCCACAAGGGTGCTGCTGTTCAGGTGCCCTCTGAAATGAGCTCTTTCTCAGAAGGTTTTATGTAGATTCTGTGCACTGATGGGGAAACTGCAAAGCAAACTCAAACACAGCACTTCTCAGTTAAAAAAAAATAGAGGCCAGCAGAATTGCAGAAGAGAGAACTCGAACTAAAACTTGGCAGCAGTAGAGCCCAGCCCTCATGAACACTGTCTCTGTTGTTGCTCTGAACTCAGACCTGGGTGTCTCCAGAGGAAAAGATAAGCCAGTCATGGCCTCTAACTTGAAAACTGGAAATGTGGTGAAAGGTTCAGAGGACAGGAACAAGAAATCACTAAGGTAGCCTGTATTTGCAAATCAAGCCAGTTCTTCAGCACCTGTCGTGAAAGAATGGTCGTGATGTGGGACGTACATGGTCCTTCACAACCAAGGCCACAGTTTCTGGCCACACCCTGGTGGTCACTGCATTGGCTATAAGTCCAGACATGTCACAGCTATATCCTGGCTCTTGGGACAGCACCCTGCTTCTGTGGGATGTTGGGACTCGTGTACAGAGAGCCTCTGTCTCTAGGCAGAGACTCTATTGCAGAGTCACATTTTGGAACCAATATACTGGAGCCTGCTTGTTCACCTTGTCCCTGGATAGATTAGGACCTTTGACTTCCCTGGCTGTTGGTGACACTGTCTCCTTATAGTATGCAAGTTTCAGCATACTTAGCTGTGCTAGGTCCCCCAAGAACAACATACACTTAGACTTCTGAAGATAAAACCATCAGATTATGGGACAGTTGGGGGCTGCAGGTGCCTCATGCATTTCCTACAAAGCAGCAATATTCAGACTTCTGCAAGGTCAGCAAGGACAGACACAAATATGTGTCCTGCAGCAACGGCTTTGGAGGGGAAGGCTGTGAAGCCACATAATGGAACATAAGGCAGACATGGAACAGAAAATGAGAATATAAGGGCATTTCCAGACTCTTGCATCCTGCATCTTTCTACCAAGAGCACTGGCCTCAATGCCTATAATTGCTACTTTATTACATGACATGATTGCAGAGTCACATTTTGGAACCAATATACTGGAGCCTGCTTGTTCACCTTGTCCCTGGATAGATTAGGACCTTTGACTTCCCTGGCTGTTGGTGACACTGTCTCCTTATAGTATGCAAGTTTCAGCAGAGGAATTCACCTGCTCAGAGGGGACCATATCTGAGGACTGGAACTGCAGGAAGTGGCAGATTTCAGAGGCCAAGAGTCAATTCACTGAACAATATCAAACCATGGCCAGTCAAAAACAAGAACAAAAGCAAAAAAACCTTTTAGCAATGCAATTATGGAGGAGAAATTTAATCTACTAGAGAGCTATTTTTGAGGGTCAGATTGTAATCTCAGGGTCGTGAGTTCAAGCCCCATGTTGAGCTCCACTTAGAAAAAAAGCCTACTGGTCTTAAAAATGATTATAGTAAAGAATAATAATAATACAAAAATTAATAAAAATGCTTATAGCAAGCCTTACCATTCATGGAAAAACATTAAAATCATTCTCTTTAAAATCAGGATAAGGCAGATCCACTATTGTCTCTCCCATTCAACATCATATCATTGTCCTAACTAGCATATTAACACAAGAACAGACATTTATAAGGATCAAAGAGGAAGAGACAAAAATATTATTATCCACAACTGATATGATGGTCAGCTTTAGAGTTTCTTACATAAAAGAACTGTTAGACTAGGGGCGCCTGGGTGGCTCAGGGAGTTAAGCCTCTGCGCTCAGCTCAGGTCATGATCTCAGGGTCCTGGGATCAAGCCCCGCATCGGGCTCTCTGCTCCGCAAGCAAGGAGCCTGCTTCTCCATCTCTCTCTGCCTGCCTCTCTGCCTACTGATCGCTCTCTATCAAATAAATAAATAAAATCTTTAAAAAAAAAAAAGAACTGTTAGACTAACCACTTGAGTTAATGAAACGACTTAGTAGTGTACCTAGACACAAAATAGATATACAAAAATCAAGCATATGCTATACGCTGGTTAGGAAATGTAATTTTTTCCCTTTTTTTAAGAAAATGTAATTTTAAGGAGCACCTGGTGGCTCAGTCATTAAGTGTCTGCCTTAGGCTCAGGTCATCATCCCAAGGTCCTGGGATCAAGCCCCGCCTTGGGCTCCCTGCTCAGTGGGAAGTCTGGTTTCCCTCTCCCACCGCCTCCTCCCGCCCCCCGCTTGTGTTACCTCTCTCACCATTTCTCTCTGTGTCAAATAAAATCTTTAAGTAAAAATCAGTAAAAAAAAAAAAAACAAAAACTTTTTAAAAAATGTAGTTTTAAAAAGATAACCAGAGAAAAAGATATACAAATTACCCCTAAAAATATGACAAAACATTCAACTTCATTTATGATTAAAAAAATGTAAATTAGGGCACCTGGGTGGCTCAGTGGGTTAAGGCATCTGCTTTTGGCCCAGGTCGTGATCCCAGAGTCCTGGGGTCAAGTCCGATGTTGGACTCTCTGCTCAGCAGGGAACCTGCTTCCCTTCCTCTCTCTCTGCCTCTCTGTCAAATAAATAAATAAAATCTTTTTTAAAAAATTTAAAAAATGTATATTAAAAGTACAATGAAATATCATCTCTCGTTATCAGATTGCCAAAAATTCAAAAGTTTGACAACACGCTGTTGGTGAGGCGGTGAGGAAAAAGTCACTCTCATACATTGTGAGAGAGAATGTATAATAGTGCAACCCCTCTAAAGGATTATTAGGCATTATCTAACAAAAATACATATACATGGGGGCGCCTGGGTGGCTCAGTGGGTTAAGCCGCTGCCTTCAGCTCAGGTCATGATCCCAGGGTCCAGGGATCTAGCCCTGCATCGGGCTCTCTGCTCGGCCGGGAGCCTGCTTCCTTCTCTCTCTCTCTGCCTGCCTCTCTGCCTGCTTGTGATCTCTCTGTCAAATAAATAAATAAAATCTTTAAAAAAAACAACAACATATATATGTACCCTTTGACTCAGCTATGCATTTTCGAGATATTTACCCTAAAAAAGTACCACCACAAACATTAAACAATATATATATATAAGGTAATTCATTCAGGCGTTTTTGTAGTAGTAAAATATTGCAAATACAGTTTGACAAATTATGCTTCATACATATAATAAAGAAATGGAATTGTGAAAAAGACCGAAGATTTCTACAGACTGATACAGAGAGATTTGTAGGTATGTTGTTAAGTGCAAAAGAGTCTTTGATATGCTACTTTTTGTATAAGAAAGTAGAAATATTTGTTTATTTTTTGGAAAAGCAAACAAACAAACAAAGAGGGGCACCTGAATGGCTCTGTCAGTTCACCATTCAATTCTGGATTTCAGCTCAGGTCATGATCTTGGGGTTGTGAGACGGAACCCCACCTTGGGCTCTGTGCTGGGTGTGGAACTGCTTAAGATTCTCTCTCTCTCTCTCTCTCTCTCGCCCCTCCCCATCTCTAAAAAAAGGTGAAACAAAGAAGAATAAATCAAATCCTAATTAGTAGTTACTGTATAAATCTGCTGAGGCTACCACAAAATACCACAGCCTGGGTGGCATAAGCAACAGAAATGTATATTCTCACAGTTCTGGAGGTTAAAAGTTCAAGATCAAGGTGCCAGGAAATTCGGTCTCTGTTGATAAACGCACTTGGATGGCATCTCTTCCTGGCTTACAAATGGCTGCCTCCTCCTTGTGTCCTCACGTGGTCTTTTCTCTCTGCATGTGCAGAGAGAGAGAGAGATGGGAAAGAGATGAGAGATCGGGCTCCGATGTCTCATGTTTTTCTTACAACAATACCGGTCTTACCTGATAAGGGCCTCACCCTTATGCTCTCATTTATCTTCTACTACCTCTTTAAATGCCCCATCTCTAAAAGCAGTAACATTGAAGGTTAGGTCTTCAACACACGAATTTTAGGGGAACAAATTCGGTCCATGACAGTTACCTCTAGGGAGTGAATGGAATGGATATGGATATTAATGAGATTTCTCTGAGCATACTGTTTTGTGAAATTTACAATTTTATTTGTAAAGTTTAAATTTTTAATCACATCAATGCTTTATATGTTTTTAAGAAATTAATTAAAAAATAATGAAATAGGGAGACTGGGTGACTCAGTCTCTCTCTCTGACAAATAAATAAACAAAAGAGATAGCGCAAGCAGGGGGAGAGGAAGGCAGAGGGAGAAGGAGAAACAGGCTTCTTGTGGAGCAAGGAGCCTGATGTGGGGCTTTGATCCCAGGACCCTAGGATCATGACCTGAGCTGAAGGGAGACATGCTTAACCAACTGAACCACCCAGGCGCCCCTAAATAAATTAAAAAAAAAAAAAAAAGAATAAAACAAATGAACTTGATCATATCAATTGGTACATAACCACATTGATGAAAAATTTCACTTGTTATTTTTGAACATAGTATTTAGACAATAATCCTTAATAATACCTAGTCTACTAACTACAAAGAAATTTTGACAGTTACTTAGATTTGTTATTGTTGGCATCAGTGGAATAGTAATTCTGTAACTATTTTGTCTTTGTTATAGGGTAGAGCACACAAGTAAATGCACTGAGGTTATTGTGAGAAATAGTGCTTTTGACAGTTGGATAACAGTAATAGCAATCACAGATCATTATTTCCTTGTGCCGGTTTCCCAAGCCCCAGTTCCCACTGGATGATACAAGGGCTGGGTGAGACCTGCACATTATGTGTATTGAGTTACAGGAGAGGAATCCTAAGCTTAGGGTGTCCCAGTTTTTTATAACAGGCTGCAAGCAAACATGTCTGACTTTTGCCTTGCAGAGAGATTACCTTTATCACACTGGGTAATGGTAAATAAGCCCGTCTTGATGGAAGACGTCAGTTTCCAAGATTGTTCACTATCTAAAGATCTTTGGAAAGATAATCCAAAGCAAGAGGACTGTGCTTCTGCTCACAAGTCATGAAGAAATGTGAGACCATGGAGAACCATCTCCCAGAAGCCAGTGTGTAGAACATTCTACAACACAATTGTTCCAGAGAGACACCTGACTGACTCAGCCAGTGGAGTGTACAACTTTTGATCTCGGGGTTGTACCTTTGAGCCCCACATTGGGGGTAGATATTACTTAAAATTTTTTTTTTTAAGATTTTATTTGTTTATTTGACAGACAGAGATCACAAGTAGACAGAGAGGCAGGCAGAGAGAGAGAGAGAGGGAAGCAGGCTCCCCGCTGAGCAGAGATCCCGATGCGGGACTCAATCCCAGGACCCTGAGATCATGAACCCGAGCCGAAAGCAGAGGCCTTAACCCACTGAGCCACCCAGGCACCCAGATTACTTAAAATTTTTAAACAACAACAAGAACAACAACAGAAACAATTGTCCTGGAATCATTAAAATGTTAATGTCCTAGCAAATGCTGTCAGAGTCCTGCTCCTATTTTTTCCTTAACTTTCCCACTTTAATGTATTGCCCACTCCCAGTTTTTCATTTATTTGTCTGAGGTCTTTTTTTTCTTTTCTTTTTTAAAAGATTTTATTTATTTATTTATTTGACAGAGAAAGGGAGATCACAAGTAGGCAGAGAGGCAGGCAGAGTGAGGGGCGAAGCAGGCTCCCTGCTGAGCAGAGAGCCCGATGCAGAGCTCCATCCCAGGACCCTGGGACTGTGTCCTGAGCTGAAGGCAGAGGCTTAAACCACTGAGCCACCCAGGTGCCCCAGTGAGGGTTTTGTTTTTTTTTTAACTTCTGCCTAAAGTGGACCAATGGGGAATTAGCTTTCCCAGTAGCTGCCCTCAACCGATGTTTCATACAAGTTAGCAAGTGAGTGTTCTAGTTCCCTTGCCCTCTGAGCATGAAATCTGTGAGATACAAGTTTGACATGAATTCTCCAAGTTTCCCAACAATATGGACCAGTTTTCTTCAGTGATAACTGGCTTAATAACACACCCATTGTTGTCCGCTTGCTTTCTCTGTCTCACTTCCCCATTACTCTGTTGGCACTTCTTGAGCTCATCTTCCAAGTAAGCTAACTTGTACTTGAATCCTTGCCTTGGAGTCCGCCTCTGTTAGAACCCAAAATTAAGACATGTCCAAGGGCGCCTGGGTGGCTCAGTGGGTTAAGCCGCTGCCTTCGGCTCAGGTCATGATCTCAGGGTCCTGGGATCGAGTCCCGCATCGGGCTCTCTGCTCAGCAGGGGCCTGCTTCCCTTCCCCTCTCTCTGCCTGCCTCTCTGCCTACTGTGATCTCTCTCTGTCAAATAAATAAATAAAATCTTAAAAAAAAAAAAAAAAGACATGTCCAGGTGGGAATGTCAGATATGCAATTAAATATGAATGTCGAATTCAGAGGAGGGGTTCAGGCAATATGTGGGTCATCAGCAAAGAGATGGTTCTTTGTTCTGGTTGTCTATTGCAACAAGAGATATTAACCTAAAATTTAGTGTCTGAAACAACTTTTTTTTTTTTTTTGTAGCTCACAATTTTGTGGATCAGAAATTTGAGGCTGTCTCAGCTGGGCAATTATTCTCTTTCACATGGCATCACCTGAGGTCACTCACTGCATGGTATTCAGCTGCTAGATGAACTTTAATCCACCACAGCTGGTAAAACTGAGCCAAGATGAGACACCAAAGGTGTGAGTAGAGGCACCTCCATCCTTCCAGCTACTCAGCCAAAAGGCTGGAGTCCTCCTTAATTCCTCTCTCTCATCCCTCCCATTCAATCCACTTTCAGAGTACGTCCAGGACCCAGCCACATTCATTACCCCATTATTACCACCATGACCCAACCCACGGGGGTTTCTCGTCCGGATTATTTTGATAGTTCCCTAACTGGTCTCTGTGCTTCTTTCCCCCTCCCCGTCATCCCTTTAAGAGCTAGATCATGTTATATCACCTTTGTGCTCAGAATACTCCAGTGGTTTCCAATCTTAATCACAGCAAAATGTGAATTTTTTAAAGATATTATTTATTTATTTGACAGATAGAGATTACAAGTAGGTGGAGAGGCAGGCAGAGAGAGAGAGGAGGAAGCGGGTTCCCTGCTGAGCAGAGAGCCCAGTGAGGGGCTTGATCCCAGGACCCTGAGATCATGACCTGAACTGAAGGCAGAGGCTTTAACCCACTGAGCAACCCAGGCACCCCAAAATGTGAATTCTTAGAGTAGCCTATAATTCCTACAAGATTTGGTCCTCTCTGACTCTTTGAACATAATCCTGTTCTCTCCTTCTAGTTCATTCTGCTCCAGTTGCACTGAATTCCTTACTGATTCTCAACAATGCCAAGCATGCTCTTGCCTCAAGACTTGCTCCTTCAGATGGGCACATCTTCTTCCAGATAGCTTCAAGCCTTGTTTCCTCACTTCCTTCAGGTCTCAGATCTCTCAGATCTCACCATCTCTGAAGCCTCCCCAGCTCCCTATACAGAACGGCCAGCTCTCTACCCTGAAGGGCAATAAAAAAACAACAAATAAAGAACAGCCATCTTTCTATGTACTCCCTAACCCCCTTATTGTTTCATTTATCTCCATCTAACATACTATATATGTAGTATATGAATTATGCTTGTTTCTTTTCATTTTTCAAGATTTTTATTTTATTTATTTATTGGAGAGAGGGAGAGAGAGAGAGCACGAGCAGCAGAAAGAGAAGGAGCAGAGTCCCTGCTGAGCAGCGAGCCTGATTCGGGGCTTGATCCCAGGATCCTGAGATCATGACCCAAGCCAAAGTCAGATGCCCAACTGAGCCACCCAGGTGCCCTTGTTTGTTTATTTTCTCGTTTTCTGAAATGTAAGTTCTATAAGGAAAACTTTCTTTTATTCTTTTATTCCCTATTTTACCCCTAGTGCTTGAACATAGCTGGTGCTTAGAAAAAAATTGCTTAATGAATAAATGAATGAGCAAGTAATCCTGGACATTTGGGTTGCTTCAAGCTTTGTGTGTACCAAGTTTTATGCATATTACTTCCATATTTTATGGCTAATTCCTTTGTATACATTTCCAAAATAAGACAACTGAAAAAAACATTTTTGGCTTTTAATAAAAGTTATCAAATTGCTGTCCGAAATGATTGATACAGTTAGGTAGAGAGCACTAGCTATAAGATGCTCCTGCTAGGCATTACACGTTAAAATTTTCTATAAATTTTATAGGAAAGACTAGGAGATTTGATTATTTTTCCATATTTTTTTAAAGTTTTTTTTTTTTTTAAGTAATCCCTACATACAGCGTGAGGTTCAAACCCACGACCTCGAGATCAAGAGTCACATGCTCTTCTGATTGAACCAGACAGGCACCCCTCCATATTTATTTATAACCATCAATAGTATGTTTAAACAAATAAATATAATATAAATAAAAATAGTACTTTAAAAAAACTAAAATCTCATCCACAGGTTTTCTCAGGTTTATTCACCTTTGTGACTCTGACTAATCTTTGGTTAACTATAATTAAAGATGAATTTTATCACCTATCCTAAACACTCCTTCCTATTTTCCTCCATCAAGGGTCAAACTGGTCCCCTAAGTGCAGGATTCTAAGTCATACTCATTAGATTTTATCTTACGTTACAGAATCTCACATTAGAGGGAGAGGCAGTTTATCTGCCTTCATGATTATGCCTTTAAAAAAAAATACCATGCCCCTCCTTACAATGTTTTCAGCACCTTGTAATTTATGAATGTATACTTATGCATTATATGTCTCTGCTTGAGTAAATTCATACAATTAATTACATTTTCATAGAATGAGAGTAGTTATTTATATACAGCTATATACTTACATACATAAGGCTGTATATAACTACGTACATATACATATATATATACACATACATATATATTCAAATAACTAATCCAGAATCCTATCTAAAATAACTCAGTTGCTAGTTCACTTCTTTCAGATACCACCTTGTCTCATGAGCCACCTACTCCCAAATGTTATTCTAAATTACCATTTGCAATCACTTCCTCCTAATGCCCACTCCCACTGCCTTTCTAAATCAGTGTTTCACAGTTCCTACTTGGTTGCTGTTCTTTGCCATTTTTTTTTTAAGATTTAATTTTTTTTTTTTTAAGTAATCTCGACACCCAACATGGGGCTCGAACTTGCAACCCCAAATTCAACCTCACCGCTCCAGTTGTTATTTTAACCTAACAGCTGATTATCTTTGTCAACCACCTTTCATAATAGGCCAACCTTTCAAACTACAAGAATTTCAAGAAGAATTTTGATTTAAAGAAATGTTCTGGGGTGCCTGGGTGGCTCAGTGGGTTGAAGCCTCTGCCTTCAGCTCAGGTCATGATTCCAGGGTCCTGGGATCGCCCATGTTGGGCTCTCTGCTCAGCGGGGCGTCTGCTTCCTCCTCTCTCTCTACCTGCCTCTCGCCTACTTATGATCTCTGTTTGTCAAATAAATAAATAAAAATTTAAAAGTTTTTTAAAAAAGAATTGTTCTTTCATTTCTTGTTATAAATATCTTGCTTTTCATTTTGATCTATGAATAACTTCCTGGTTATATTAGATTGTGCTACATAAGAATCCAATGTCCACATATGAGAGAATAAACCAACACCAAAGGAATGTGACTCCGGAGACAAAGACTAAATTAAGATTCTATCACTGGAAGTGTAGTTGGGATGTATGAAGAAGATATTTCTCAGTTTTCATTGAGGGACCCAAGCTCACATTTTTCCACTGTGTATGACACATTTTCTGTAGATGTCTATTCAAAACATCAAATATTTAAAAATTGGGGCATATAGGTAAAAACTTGTAACCTACGTAGCTCACACTGTGCTACAATGTACAAATATTTTTGTTCTTTTTTTCTATTTTTGGGCTCTGTGCCCAACATGGGGCTTGAACTCACGACCCAAGATCAAGAGCTGCATGTTCTACCAACCGAGCCAGCCAGGCACCCCTAATGTGCTAATATCTTTAAAAGAGAGACTGATCAGAAACTTTCACTCAGAATTTGCTCATATGCAACTTTTCAAAGCAGCTATTTTTAATCCTTTCAGGAGTCATTTGTAGGGAAAAATGGAAAAGGTAGGAAAATCTGGTTTTGCCCCAAAAGAGGTCAACTTAACACAGCAGCAATATGAAAATTAATTTAATACAAAAAATAAATTTAGTTTAACAACTTTTTTTAGACTGATTTAGACATTTCTCTCAAATGCCAATAACTCAGTACATTTTTTAGAACAGATGGCATATTCCTTAGCGAATCCTCATACTTATTAATGAAAAAAACACTTGGCTTAAAAAAATATATTATTTATTTGAGAGAGAGAGAGGGAGAGAGGGAGAGCATGCACACACGTTGGGGGAGGGACAGAGGGAGAGAATCTTCAAGCAAACTCCCTCCTGAGCACTGAGCCCAATGATGGGTTCCATCTCATTCAAATCACAACCTGAGCTAAAACCGAGAGTCAGACACTCGGCAGGCTGAGCCACCCAGGTGCCCCAACTCTTTGGCTTTATAAACAATAAATGCAAACATTATTTCAGGAGCTCAGAAGTAGAAACCCAAGTGACTTGGATTGTGCTAATATTGACTACATTGCTTTAATTCTAATAGTTGAATAACTTACTCAACAGTTAAGAGTAATATTTATGATTAAAAGAGAGTCACTCTGAATGTTTTATAAAGTTAAAGAAAAAAATTTTTTTAAAGATTTTATTTTTTTGACAGAAAGAGAGAGAAAAAGAGAGCATGCACAAGCAGGCAGAATGGCAGGCAGAAGGAGAGAGAGAAGCAGGCTCCCTGCCAAGCAAGGAGCTGGATGTGGGACTCAATCCCAGGACCCTGGGATGGTGACCTGAGCCAAAGGCAGCTGCCCAACCGACTGAGTCACCCAGGTGTCCCTAAAGAAAATTCTTGGGGCGTCGGGTGGCTCAGTGAGTTAAGCCACTGCCTTCAGCTCAGGTCATGATCTCAGGGTTCTGGGATCAAGCCCTGTATCAGCTTCCCAGCTCGGCAGGGAGCCTGCTTATCCCCTCCCACCCACCCCCCCACCTCTCTGCCTACTTACGATCTCTCTCTCTCTGTCAGATAAATAAATAAAATCTTAAAAAAAAAATTCTTGACTCTTCTCTTTTGCTCCCAGCCTGTATCCAATTCGTCAGCAAGTCTGAGTTATACCTTCAGAAGGAATTCTACTGTCCAACTCTTTCATTTCCAGCTCAGGTCATTATCATCTCTTATCCAGATTATTGAAATAGACTTCTAACTAGTTTCCTTGTATAACATCATTGCCCCCTTTAGTTTGAACATAGCAGCTAGTAAGATCCTTTTAAAACTTGTGTAGGTAACGTCGCTCTTCTCATAATCCTTCAGTGGCTTTCCTTCTTACGAGGAGTAAATAGAACTACCATATGAAACAGCATTTCCCATTTCTGGGATTTTTTTTAGATTTTATTTATTTATTTGACAGAGAGAGACACAGCAAGACACAGCAAGAGAGGAAACACAAGCAGGAGTGGGAGAAGGAGAAGCAGGCTTCCTGATGAGCAAGGAGCCTGATGTGGGCACGATTCAGGGATCTTGGGATCATGACCTGAGCCAAAGGCAAACGCTAACAACTGAGCCACTTAGTCGCCCCTCATTCCTGGGTTTTTATCCAAAGGAAGTGGTAATACTAACTTGAAAAGATATATACACCCCTGTGCTCAAGGCAGCATTACTTCCAACAGCCAAGACACGGAATCAACCAAGGGCTACTTATGGCTTCTGTGGCCTCCCCATATACCCAGAGGGCAGCAAGCCTGACCTCTGTGCCAGTCACCTACAATTTGTTCCTATTGGAGGAAGTTGTAAATAAATGCCTTGTGGCTTTTGCTCTCAAGTCTTAAAAAAAGAAAAATCCAAATGAAAATAAGTGAAGCCATGCTGTTCAAACCCATGTTGCTCAAAATGAAATATTATTCAGCCACAAAAAGGAAGGAAATCCTGTGATTTGTGACAACACAGATGAACCTTGAGGTCATTATGCTAAGGGAAATAAGTCATACAGAGAAAGACAAATACTCTATCATCTGATTTACATGGGGACTCAAAAAAAAAAAACAAAACACCAAACTAAACTCATGGAAACAGTGTAGCTTGGTGGCAGGGGGCATAGGGGGAAGGATGGCTGAGGTGGTCAAAGGGTACAAATTCTAGTTATAAGGTAAGTTCTAGAGGTGTAATATGTAGCAAGGTGATTTTGGTTAATATTTTATTGTATAATTGAAAATTGCTAAGAGAGTACATCTTAAAAGTTCTTATCATATACAAATGTCGTGATCCAAAGGGGCACATGCACCCAAATGTTTATAGCAACAGTGTCTACAATAGCCAAACTATGGAAAGAACCTAGATGTCCATCAACAGATGAATGGATAAAGAAGATGTGGTATATATACACAATGGAATACTATGCAGCCTTCAAAAGAAAAGAAATCTTGCCATTTGCAACGATGTGGATGGAACTAGAGGATATCATGCTTAGTGAAATAAGTCAATCAGAGAAAGACAACTATCATATGATCTCCCTGATATGAGGAAGTGGAGATGCAACATGGGGGGTTAAGGGGGTAGGTGAAGAATAAATGAAACAAGATGGGATTGGGAGGGAGACAAACCATAAGTGACTCTTAATCTCACAAAACAAATTGAGGGTTGCTGGGGGGAGGGGGTTTGGAAGGGGGAGTGGGGTTATGGACATTGGAGAGGGTATGTGCTATGGTGAGTACTGTGAAGTATGTAAACTTGGTGATTCACAGACCTGTACCCCTGGGGATAAAAATATATGTTTATAAAAAATTTAAAAAAATTTTTAAAAAGTTCTTATCATACACACACAAAAGATGACTATGTAAGATGATGAACATGTTAACCAACTTTTGGGTGGTAATCATTTCCCAGTACATATGTATATCAAATTGTCACATTATACACCTTAAACTTGTACAATGGCATACAGTTAGAAAAAAAAAAGGAAGAAAAAAACCATAAATATAGATTGGTTCCTGTCCTCAGTTCCCAGCACAGAATTCGTAAAACCCTCGTATTTTCCTAAGTGGTAAGAGTGCTAGCAGTATCTTTTGTTCTAATATTTGGTCTTTGACTCTGGGTTCCTGATACAAAGATTTAGAAAACATGGTATTTCCTGGGTAACAAGAATGTCTTTTTTTTTTTTAAGAGTTTATTTTTAAAATTTTTTTTTTAAAGATTTTATTTGTTTATTTGACAGACAGAGATCACGAGTAGACAGGCAGGCAGAGAGAGAGAGAGGGAAGCAGGCTCCCTGCTGAGCAGAGAGCCCGATGTGGGACTCGATCCCAGGACCCTGAGATCATGACCTGAGCCGAAGGCAGCGGCTTAACCCACTGAGCCACCCAGGCGCCCAAGAGTTTATTTTTAAATAATCTCTATAACCAACATGGGACTGGAATTTACAACCCTGAGATCAAGAGTCACATGCTCTACCAACTGAGCCAGCCAGGCATCCCTGGAGTGTCTTTTGTTTTAAGTAACTCTTGGTGGGCTTCTGAATTTCTTCAGGATGGGGGCTGGTCATCAGAAAAATTTTTCATTCCACCGCTCATTCTCTGGGAAGGGGAGAGGGACTGGAGATTGAGTTAACAATCCATCATACCCCTGTGAGGATTCCTCCATAAAAAGCTCAAAAGTGGGGTTTGGAGAGCTTCTGAGTTGGTGAACACATCTATGTGTGGGGATGGTGGCACATGCCAAGATCCTGAGCACATAAGCTCCTGCTTGGGACCCTTCCAAACCTCTTTGTATGTAACTATTCATCTCACTGTTCATCAACATCCTTTATCATATCCATTATTATTTAATAAAGCGGTAAATGTAAGCGTCTCCCTGACTTCTGTTGAGCTGTTCTAGAAAGTGACTTAATTCAAAGAGGGGTAATGGGAACCTCTGCTTTTGTAGCCAACTTGGGCAAAATGGTGGGTAACTTGGGAACCTCCTACCTGCAATCAGAGCTTGAACCAAGGGGCAGTCTCCTGGGACTGAGCCCTTGACTGGTGGAGTCTGCCTAACTCTAATTAGTGTCAGAAACTCTAGTTAGTGAATTGTAGAACACCCAGCCGGTGGTGTGAGTGTGAGTGTGATGAGAGTAAAAGAGACACACAACAGGAGGAAGAGTTTAGTTTTTCCTATACCCTCTCACTCATTTCATTTGCAAATGTCACCTTCTCAGATGCCTTCCCAAGGAATCACTCCATCTAAAACAGTATCACTTCAGGGTGCCTGACTGGCTCAGTTGGTAGAGCATATGACTCTTGATCTCAAGGTCATGGGTTTGAGCATGGGTTTGAGCCCCACACTCGGTGTAGAGATTACTCAAAAAAGAAAATCTTTAAAAAAAAAAAATAAATAAAATAGTATCATTTCTGTCATCACTCTCTAGCTTCTGCCTCATTTTTTAAATTTTTATTTTATTTTATTTTATTTTAAAGATTTTATTTATTTATTTGACAGAGAAACATCACAAGTAGGCAGAAAGGCAGGCAGAGAGAGAAGGGGAAGCAGGCTCCCCGCTGAGCAGAGAGGCCAATGCGGGGCTCGATTCCACGACCCTGAAATCATGACCTGAGCCAAAGGCAGAGGCTTTAACCCACTGAGCCACCCAGGCACCCCTAAATTTTTATTTTAAAGATATTATTTATTATTTGACAGAGAGAGACACAGCAAGAGAGGGAACACAAGCAGGGGGAGTGGGAGAGGGAGAAGCAAGCTTCCTGCTGAGCAGAGAGCCCAATGTCGGGCTCAATCCCAGATTTCTGGGATCATGACGTGAGCCAAAGGCAGACACTTAACGATTGAGCCACCAGGCGACCCTCATTTTTTTTTTAAATAGCACTTACTTCTACCAGCTTATTACATACTTATTTGTTTACTTGTTTATTGTGTTTCTGCCTTCTAGAATATAAGCTCCATGAGAGCCTGAACTTTGTTCTTTGCTCTATCCTCAGTGTCTAGATAAGTGCCTTTCACAAGGAGTATCTTAACAGATTTTTATTTAATGAAAGATGACTAATAGAATGGATGAGAAATATTGGCCATTACTATATACTCTACACTGTAGGAGCCCTTAGCTGGTAAAATACTTGGAATAGCATTTTATACAGCACTCTCTGCAAAACAGAAAGAACCCACACATTTCACATGGAAGCACACCACGATTTAAACTAAATAAATGAAATTTCTTAAAAAAAAAAAAAGTGCTCCTCTATTTTTGTTCCAATTTCATTCATGCTCCTTAAATCCTGTAAGAATTAGCCCAGACAAACATGCTTAAATAAATGTCTTAAATAATGTATTCCTTGACTCCACATTTCCTTCCACCTACAGCCATTTCTCTGATCACTTTCATGACTCTTCTTCAGAGGGTGGCCTTTAGCGGCCATTTCTACTTCCTCATTTCCCATTCTCTCAATTCTACTCAGGCTCCCAAAGAACTACTCCTTATAGAGTCATCAAGGTATCTTCTTGATCATTTCTCTTTTTAAAATATATTTTTAAAGATTTTATTTATTCATTTGTCAGAGAAGGAGACAGCGAGAGAGATAGAAATAGAGAGCACAAGCAGGTGGAGAGGCAGAGGGAGAGGGAGAAGCAGACTCCCTGCTGAACTGGGAGCCCGACGTGGGGCTTGATCCCAAGACTCCCGGATCATGACCTGAGCCAAAGGCAGATGCTCAACCAACTGAGCCACCCAGGTGCCCCAAAGGTACATTTTAAAATTTAATAGTAGAGTTAGGAGTTCCTATTCTGATACTCCCTAACCTTGCAAATTACCTCACCTCCCTAAAATGCACTTCCCATAACTATGAAATAGCAATGGTAATAGTGTCTAGTTCTTAGGGAAGTTTTAACAATTAAATGAGATACTGCATCTTGAACACTTAGCATACTGTTGAGTAAATGATTAATGTTAGCATTTTTATTTCTTCAGAATTTCTTTCAGAATAGGCCTAAAGACATCTTTCTTTGGTGAAGAGAGCCGCAGTGCCTTGATAATCAGTCCAGCTGCCGCCATACAATAGACAAGGACAGGAAACAAAAAGAATACTCCGTCCTCTAGGGATCGTGGTGAATTCAAAGAAACAGAATGTTACTACCAGACTTGGAACCTGGCCAAGTTACTAATACCCACATAGCGATGTTTGAGGAAAATGCCACCCAGTCTCCCGAAGCCAGACTTGATCCTATCACTGAAGCACCCCACCCACCTCCATTTTATGTAAAAGAAAAGAACTTCTGAATCACCGCATCCATTCCACACTGCCCAGGTCCTTCAAATTTCAGCCTTACCCACCCCTTCATGTCCTGGCCCAAATTGTTAGTATTCTGTGGCAGACAGTATTTGCCAAAAATGGCGTACCTTCCCTTTTGCATGTTCTTCTTACACTGTGACTTTGCCACTCTCTCCTGAGAGGTGAGGCTATATTTTCTCCCCTTGAATCTAGGTGTGTTTATGGTTTTCAGGGGGATGTTATGTGACTGCTAACGCTAGGTCAAAAAGCAATACACCTGTCTGCTGTTCTGGAATGGTTGCTCTTAAAACCCAGTCATAGGCTAAGAGAAGTCCCCAGCCGTCTGTGGAAAGGGCCATATGGAGAAGAACCTAGTCCCAGCCCCTAGCGACAACAGAAATCTGAGCTGCTCCTCAGCACTTACCTGCCAGCCCCATGGATGAACCATCTTAAAAACCATTCCCACAGCCCCCAGTCAGGCCATCCAAGCTGATGCGCAAAGAGCAGAGTTGAAGCTGCCTTGCCAAACACTGCCTGAAATGAGAGTCGTGAGCAAAACAAAAGATGGCTCCCTCTCCAAACAAATATTATTTGTAACAGGAGAAAAATGAATGTGGATAAAGCCCATTTTTTGCCAATGTCCATACCAAAATGGTAACTCTTAACAAATAAAAATTGTATTTCACTCTTCATATTCTTTCAATTCTTCAATTTAAACAATGTTATCTACTTATTAATCTCTGAAATGCCTATTATTATTATTATTTACTGAGATCTGAAGACAGTTTGCCCAAGCAAGGACTTTGGTCTGCATGGAATTCTTATGCTTCTCTCCTTTTATCAGGTGGGGTTATTGTAAAGTGTAGAATTGAAAACAACTGCAAGAAACATTTCTGGAACATCTATTAAATGTCAGATATTAAGTTGTGTGCTTTATACATCAACTCATTTAATCCTGCAACTCTCATTAAAGTTAACTTCCCATTTTAAGAGAAAGGAAACGGATATTCAGAGGCTTAGAGCAAAATGCTGAAGTTTATAGAGCAGCCTGAATCCAAAATTCATGATCTTTACATAATTTCAGTCTTTATCTATCTGAGGGGAGAATCCAGTGACCTCTTTAAAAAAGGGGGGGAGGGGATTGGGGCAGTAAAGAAAAACAAAAATTTTTTTAAGTAAATGCTGTCCCAAACATGGCGCTCAAACTCACAACCCGGACCTCAAGACTGGAATCCAGTGACTTTACAGGAAGCATTCTTGACTCTCGTCTCAAGTTCATGTATTGTGTTAAAATGTGTTTCGCTACAAGTAATAGAAAACCCCAAACAGTGTGCCCATCCTGAAGAATACGTATTGTTAGCAAGAAGTTTAGAAATAGAAGATTCCAGAATTTTTTTTTTTAAAGATTTTTATTTATTTATTTGACAGACAGATTACAAGTAGGCAGAGGAGATAGGCAGAGAGAGAGAGGAGGAAGCAGGCTCCCCGTCGAGCAGAGAGCCCGATGTGGGGCTTGATCCCAGAACCCTGGGACCATGACCTGAGCTGAAGGCAGAGGCTTTAACCCACTGAGCCACCCAGGCGCCCCAGAAGATTCCAGAATTTATACTGTCACACTAATTGGGACTTGCTACATAATTTGTGAGACCCAATGCAAAATGGTAATGCAAGGTCCCTTCTTAAAAATTTGTCCTAATTTTGGGACAGTGACAGCAGAGTGCTCAACCAAGTGTAAGGTTGCTCTAAGTGCTGAGGCCTGTGTGACTGGTCCTGTGAAGCTGAACCTAGTTCTGATGATGTCAGAACTCTGGGTTTGCATCTGCAATTTTCTTGTCCTTTCCCATTTGGACACAAGATGCCAAATAGAAGTGAATGGACAGAGAAGGACCCAAAATGCAAAATTCACTTGTGTTTTAATTGGCCAGAACTGAGTCATGTGGCTGCCTTCCCTCTTATTCAAGAGAATCTAGGAATATGACTATCAGGCCAGGGGGAACTGAATTGCCACCATTGACTTAGATCAATTGAGATCCATTGGCATCCCAAATCAGGGTTCTGTTAGGGAAGACGTGGGTTGGAGTAATTACCATTGGGCAATTTATCCTTTAAAAATACCTTTTCAGAGGCACCTGGGTGGCTCAGTGGGTTAAGGCCTCTGCCTTCGGCTCAGGTCTTGATCCCGGGGTCCTTCCTCCTCTCTCTGCCTGCCTCTCTCTCTACTTGTGATCTCTGTCAAATAAACAAATAAAAAATCTTAAAAAAAAAAAAATAAAGTGGCTGCACCAATTTGCATTCCCACCAACAGTGCACAAGGGTCTCTTTAAAAAAAAAAAAATCTTTAAAAAAATACCTTTTCGGAGTGTCAGAACACCCTAAACTTTTTTATGTTCAATGGTCCAGAGAAATTTGGCACATTTGTCCAATTTGGACACAATCCTAATTTCCAGCCCTTGAATTTTTATTATGCTTTTTTTTTCTACTTAAGAGTCACTACATGTGTAATTTCTTATGTGTCTAAATCTTATTCATACTTAGTCTATTGAAAATGTCATTTCTGAGGGCGCCTGGCGGCTCAGTTGGTTGAGCATTTGTCTTTGGCTCAGATCCTGATCCTGGGGTCCTGGGATGGAGGTCCTCATAGGGCTTTCTGCTCAGTGGGGATTCTGCTTCTCCTTCTCCCTCTGCCCTTCTCCTCCACTTGTGCTTGCTCTCTCTCTCTCTCATAAATATATAAAATCTGAAAGGAAAAAAAGAAAATGTCATTTCTTCTTCTTTTTTTTAATGTCATTTCTGTCATGAAAAATTATCTGGTTCCCCCCAAATGGTGCAATTGTTCTTACACCTGAAGTCTTAAGAACTGTTAACTTAATTAAATTCTAATTAATAGGTATCACTTATCACTTTTTGGGGAGGGGCAGACAGAGATCACAAGCAGGCAGAGAGAGAGGAGGAAGCGTGCTCCCCACTGAGCAGAGAGCCTGACGCCAGGCTCGATCCCAGGACCCTGGGATCATGACTTGAGCTGAAGGCAGAAGCCTTAACCCACTGAGCCACCCAGGTGTCCCTATCTTATCACTTTTTTAAAGATTTATTTATTTTAGAGAAAGAGCATGTGAGCAGGGAGAGGGGCCAAGGGAGGGGCTAAGTGAGAGAGAGAGATTCCTTAGACTCCCCACTGAGCACAGAGCATGGAGCCTAGAGCCCTTCATGGGGCCAGATCCCAGGACCCTGAGATCATGACCTGAGCTGAAATCAAAAGTCAGCCACTTAACCATCTGAGCCACCCAGGCACCCCTATCTTATCACTTCTTCTTTTTTTTTTTTAATCTTATCACTTCTATAGTGACTATTGTTCTGTTAGCCTAGCAATTGGTAAAGCATCTTGCTAATCAGGTCATAATAATAGGTATGTGACTCAAGTTAGTCAATCAGTCTTTCTCTATAATTTTTCAAATTGGATCTAGAAAAAAGAATCCCTTGCCCTATTGGTGACAGAATTAAGAGGCTGTAAATCTTGAATGCTTCAGTCACATCCCTCATGGATCCCTAACCAATACCACATTTAAAGGAAAATTCTAGATTAAAGACCAAATATAAAAGATTACACTATCAATATTTAATTTATAATTTTGATGGAGATGTAAGATAAAAATAGCCAGGAAGAGATTTTTAGATATGATTTTAAAAGTAGAAACCAATAAGCAGAAATATTTATGGGTGTTATTACATAAAATTTAAAAATTTGTGTTTAAGAAAAGTCACCATGGACAAAGTTAATAGGCTAACAGAATAAACACAGATATTTACACAGTCAAAATCTACCAAGAGATTAACACCCAGAATTTCAATAATACCCTCAAATCAACAAGAAAAAATTCATGACCATGTAGGAAAAAAAAATCAATAGAAGAATGATATGAACAACCAACTTGAAGAATAAAAAAACCAAAAAGCTTACGCAGAGCATGCATAGGAGAAAATGTTTAAAATCACTAGTAATTAGAAATGTAATTTTAAAAAACAATAAAGTATCTTTTTGCACCTATTAGACTGTCAAAAGTTAGAAAGCTATGTAATGCCAAGTGTATAAATGTGAAAGGATAGAAAAATACAGGAACCCTCTCCTGCCCTGCAGCTATTGTGGAGCACAATCTGTCATTGTTTAGGCAAATGAAACCCGTGTCTATGATCCAACAATTCCACTCCTATATGTATATTCCAAAGAAATTCCCACACAGGTGTATACAGAGACATGTATGAATATATTCACTACAGTATTATTTATGGTAATAGGGAGATGGATGAAACCTGGATGTCTATAGTGGGGAAAGTAAATAGGTGAAATGTGGTGCAGGTTACACTGTGGAAAATCCTATGGCAGGTAGACACAATGAATTAGAGTATTATTTTCCTAGAGCCACCATGATAAATTACCACAGATAGAATGGCTTATTCTCTGACAGTCAGGAAGCAAGAAATCCAAAATAAAGGTATTAGCAGTCTCCAAAGACTCTAAGGGGAAAGGACCCTTCTTTGCCTCTTTCAGCTTCTAGTAGTATTAGGTGTTCCTTTGCTTGTGACATCATAACTCCAATGTCTGCCTCTGTCATTGTTGTCTTCTTCTTCATTTTTTAAAAAGATTTTATTTATTTGAGAGAGAGTGAGAGCAAGAGAGAGAATGAGAGATTGAGCACACACAGAAGGAGAGGGAGAGAGAAGCAGACTCCCCATTGAGCAGGGAGTCTGATGCAGGGCTCTATCCCAGGACCCTGGGACCATGACCCAAGCCGAAGGCAGACACTTAACCGACTGAGCCACCCAGGTTCCCCCTTCATTTTTTCAAAGTAGGATCCACACGCAGAGTGGAGCCCGATGCAGGGCCTGAACTCAAAATGGTGAGATTAAGACCTGAGCTGAGATCATGAGTCATACCCTTAACCAACTGAGCCACTCAGGTGGCCATCTGCTTCTGTCTTCATATGACTGTCTTCTTTCTTTGTCTGTGTCTGTTTTCCTTTTTTGTAAGTATACAAATTATATTGGATTAAATTCCATCATTAATAGGTTATGACTTCATGTTATCTTGATTACATCTGCAAAGACCCTATTTCTAATTAAGGTCACATTCACAGATAGTACGGATTAGGACTTCAACATGTCTTTTCAGGGGACACAATTCACTCAACAAACATCAGCAGGAACAATCTTAAAAACATTATGCTTTGCCAAAGAAGAAGAAGAAGAAGAAGAAGAAGGGGAAGAAACAGAATGATATTCTATTCAATAACATTTAGAGAACTTTAAAAATATATAAACCCCCAAAACTTAATTATCAAAATTTGTGGGATGCAGCTAAAGTATTTCTTAGAAGGAATTATGTAGTTTTAAATGCTTATATTAGAAAAAAAGAAGGGTTAAAAAATCAAAGGTCTAGAGGTGCCTGGGTAGCTCAGTTGTTAAGCATCTGCCTTCAGCTCAGGTCATGATCTCAGGGTCCTGGGATCGAACCCCACATCAGGCTTCCTGCTGAGCAGGGAGCTTCTCCCTTTCCCACTCCCCCTGCTTATGTTCCCTGTCTCACTGTCTCTCTCTCTGCCAAATAAATAAATAAAATCTTAAAAAAAAAAATCAAATGTCCAGTATCCACAATAGGAAGTAGAAAAAAGGAAAAGCAAATTAAAACTAAAGTAAGCAGAAGAAAGGAAATGATGAAGATTTTAAAATGAACATAATTTAAGAATAAAAAATAATTATAACAATTAATAAAATCATGAGCTCTTTCTGGGAAAAAATCAATAAAATTGACAAACCTCCAGCTAGACTAATTGAAAAAAAAAGAAAAGACACAAATTACTAAAATCAGGAATCAAAGGAGACAACACTACAGATGCTACAGACACTAAAAGGATGATTAAGAAATACTATGAACAACTTTATGTCAATAAATCCAATAACTTAGATAAAATGAAAAAAACTCCTTGAAAGGCAAACATACTAAAGCGCACTCAAAAGTAGATTAAAAAAGGGGCACCTGGGTGGCTCAGTGGGTTAAAGCCTCTGCCTTCAGCTTGGGTCATGATCCCAGGGTCCTGGGATAGAGCCCCGCATCAGGCTCTCTGCTCAGCAGGAAGCCTGCTTTCTCCTCTCTCTCTCTGCCTATTTGTGATTTCTGTCTGTCAAATAAATGAATAAAATATTTAAAATAATAATAATAATAATAATAATAATAAATAAGTAAATAGGGGTGCCTGGGTGGCTCAGTGGGTTAAGCCGCTGCCTTTGGCTCAGGTCATGATCTCAGGGTCCTGGGATCGAGCCCCGCGTCGGGCTCTCTGCTCAGCGGGGAGCCTGCTTCCCCCCTCTTTCTCTGCCTGCCTCTCTGCCTACTTGTGATCTCTGTCAAATAAATAAATAAAATCTTTAAAAAATAATAATAATAATAAATAAGTAAATAGATAAATCACATATTTCTACATCTCTAAAAGAAATTGCATTTGTAGTAAAAACCTTGCCTAGGGCACCTGGCTCACTCAGTCAGTAGAGCATGGGACTCTTGATCTCAGGGTTGTGAGTTCAAGCTCCATACTGGGTGCAGAGATTACTTAAAAATAATATCTTAAAAAAAGTAAAACTCAGAAAGGTAACCTATTGAATGGGAGAAAATATTTTCAAAACATATATCTGGTAAGGGATTAATATCCAAAGTATTTTTTTAAAGGTTTTATTTATTTATTTATTTGACAGAGATCACAAGTAGTCAGAGAGGCAGCAGAGAGAGAGAGGGAGAGGGAAGCAGGCTCCCTGCTGAGCTGAGAGCCCAATGCAGGACTCGATCCCAGGACCCTGAGATCATGACCTGAGCCAAAGGCAGTGGCTTAACCCACTGAGCCACCCAGGCGCCCTAATATCCAAAGTATTTTTTTTTTAATTTCATATGACTCAATAGCAACAAAACAAAGCAAACCAAAATAAAACAAAACCCAAATGTTAAAAAATGGACAGAAGAACTGAATAGACGTTTTTCAAAAAAAGATACAGATGGCCAACACACACATGAAAAGAATGCTTGATATCACCAATCAATAAGGAAATGCATGATGAAATATCACCTCACACCTGTCAGAATGGCTATAATGAAAAAGACAAGAAATAAGTGTTGGTGAGGCTGTGGAGAAAGGGGAACCCTTGTGCTCTGTTAGTGGGAATGAAAACTCGTGCAGCCACTATGGAAAACAGTATGGAATGACCTTCAAAAAATTTAAAGTAGAACATCACATGATCCAGCAATTCCACTTATGAGTATATATCCAAGAAGATGAGTGACACCTAGCTGGCTCAGTCCATAGAGCTTGTGATACTTGATCTTGGGGTCATAAGTTTGAGCCCTACATTGGGATCCCTGCTCAGCAGGGAGTCTGCTTCTCCCTCTGCCCATCTCCCTGCTCCTTCTCTCTCTTGCTCACTCTCTCTCTCAAATAAATTAAATAAAATCTTTGAAAAAAAAGCACAAACTATTAAAAATTAATAACACTTCATCAAAATTAAAAACTATTTTTCTGGGGCATCTGGGTGGTTCAGTTGGTTAAGCATATGCTTTTAGCTTGGTTCATAATCTTGGGGTTCTGGGATTGAGCCCCGCATCAGCTCCCAGGTAGGTGTGGAGCCTATTTAAGATTCTTTCTTTCTCCATCTGCCTCTTATTTTCTTATTGAGAAATATTTAAAATATAACATTATGGGATGCTGGTCTGGCTCAGTCAGTAGAGATGTGACTCTTGATCTCAGGGTGGTGAGTTCAAGCCCCACACTGAGTGCAGAGCTTACTTAAACAAAATAAAAAGAAATACAACATTCTGTAAGTTTAAGGTACACAATATATTGATTTGGCACACTTATATATTGAGATATGATTACCCTTGCAGTATTGGCTAACACCTCTGTCATGTCTCATTATTATCATTTCTTTTTTCTGGTGAGAACATTTATGATGGAGTCTCATTGCAACTTTAAAGTATATAATACAGGATTGTTAATTATAATTACAATGCTGTGTATTGTAAACTTATTCGTCTTCTAACTACAAATCTGTACCCTTTAACCAACATCTCCCTAATTCTATCCCCATCCCCAGAGTCTGGTAACCACCATTCTACTCTCTATTTCTACAGATTCAGATTTTTTAGATTCTACATATAAGTGATACCATGCAGTATTTGCTTTCTCTGTCTGACTTATCTCACTCAGTATAATGTCCTCAAAGTCCATTCACATCACCAATGGCAGGATTTCCCTCTTTTTTCATGACTGAATAATATTTGATTGTCTATCTGTCTATCTATCTATCTGTCCACCACATATTCTTTATCCATTCATCCCTCAAGGGACACTTAAGTTGTTTGCATATCTTGGCTATTGTGAATAATGTTGCAATAAACACGGAAGTTCAGATACCTTTTCAACATTCTGTTTTCATTTCCTTTGGATAGATACCCAGAACTGGCATTGCTAGATTATATGTTAATACTTTTTTTTTTTTTTTTTTTTTTTTTTGAGGAATCGCCACACTGTTTTCCATAGTGGCTGTGCCAATTTACATTCCCATCCACAGGCCACAGAGTTCTTTTTCCTCCATATTCTTGCCAAAACTTGTGATTCCTTATCTTCTTTTTTGATAGTAGTCATTCTAACAGGTATGAGGTGATGTCTCATTGTGGTTTTGATTTGCCTTTCTTGATAATTAGTGATGTTCATCTTTTCACCTATCTGCTGGCCATGTGTACGTCTTCTTTGGGAAAAGATCTGTTCAGTTCCTCTGCTCATTTTCTTTCTTCCTTCCTTTCTCTCTCTCTCTCTCTTTCTTTCTTTCAATGGCAGGGGATGGGAGCATAGCGGGGCGGGAGACAGAAGGAGAGGTAGAAGCAGACTCCGCACTGAGCCAGGAGCCTGACATGGAGCTCAATCCCAGGACCCTGAGATCATGACCAGAGCCCAAGGCAAACACTTAACCGACTGAGCCAGCCAGGTACCCCTCCTCTGCTCATTTTCTAAGTGAATTTTTTCCTACTGAGTTGTATAAATTCATTATAATTTTGGATATTAATCTCTTATCAGATATATAATGGGCAAGTATTTTCTCCCATTCTATAGGTTGCCTTTTCACTTTGCTTCTTTTGATATTCAGAAGATTTTTAAGTTTGTTATAGTCCCATTTATCCTATTTTTGCTTTCGTTGCTTGTGTTTTTGGAAGTTGGTTCTTTTAAATGAAACATAACTATGGCATTAAAGGGACAATTTATGAGGACTCTTTAAGATTCTGGACTGAGAGATAAAAATAGTTTCATTAAGTCATCTATCCCAACCTCCCCCTGCCCACCCCCCACAATAGCCATTTATGGGTCACCTGCTCTGTGCCTAGCACCATACAAGTTTCCTATCAGGAATTCACAGTTTTAAGAAGAATACACACAAGTAAACAGATAAATTACAGTAACAACACAATGAAAGCCTTATATAGATAAGAAATTTGTCAGCAAGAAAGACTGAAATGATACCAGGCAGAGAGCCCAGATTCTTGCAGAAGATTTCTTTCAGAACTTAAACAATGGTGCCTGTTTTTATTTCTGCCATTGATATGCAAATTATTTCCTCCCAGACTTTCATTAGCTTAAGAACAATTGCACACAAACCAACATCTGATTTTACTTGGCAACAAAGGAAACTGATATTTCATGAACAACTAAAATCTACAGGAATTCCCATGTTACATTGAAGGCAATAATCTCAACCTAATTTACCTAATGTTTTACCAGAACAGCTATAACAAAATAAGTTGCAGTTCTCTACCCAACGTTTGGTAGTATTATTAACGAGTTGTGGAAGGACCAAACTGTAGTCATTCAGAGGGGAAGGGAAGTAAACCGCCTAAATAATCCAGCACTACATATCTATTAGTGCCAGAATAAATAAATAATGAACACCTCCTAATACATATGTAATAGATTCATTCAACCATAGGTTTAAATGTAAGAAATTGCTAATATTCAACCATTTTGGACGTGTAAAAATGTCCATTTCTTATGGTTCTAATATGTCAAGTAAAAGAAGAAATTCATCAGAAATAGGGAAGAAAGATGGGCTAGATCCAATTTGCAGAAGTCCTTCAATCTGCCTTCTAGGATTCATTTATATATATTGTACTACTGAGCACCTACTATGTGCTAACCTACCATAGTTTGGTCAGTAACACATAGCATCAAAGAAAACAAGCATCATGGCTCAGCCATGGAATGATACAGGGATAAGAAGCACCAGTCCTCCCATAACTTTCTTTAATTGCTTTTGTTACATCATGAAATGCCAGTGTTGGAAAGGGGCTTTGGAGGACATTTAGTCTGAGACAGTAAATACATAACAAGAGACAATTTCTCAGGATACAGATTTTTCGGTAACAAGCGAGGTAATAAAGTTACTCTTGATCACTGACCCTCTAAAACAATGAAACCAAAGGGCAATCCTTTTTGACTATAAAAAACCTTCTCTCAGAGGAGCAATAATTGAGTTAATGGATACAGAACCAGACTTATTCTCTGTAGAAGCTATAAAAATGCAGTAAAAATAATTGTTTTACATTTGTTGAGAGCCCTATAGCTTATAAAGCTCTTTTCAGTAGCAATAATTATGTTTTACATTTGTAAGGAGACTTACAGTTTACAAAGCTCTTTCACTCACAAGATTTTATTTGATGTTTCCCAAAATCATATGAAGTGCATAAGCAGGTATTATCTCCCTTGTAAAAGCATTTCATTTTAACATAATTATGTCAGTCTTAAAGAAAAGTTGCAGAAGCACAAAGAATTTGCATATACCCTACTTGGATTTTCCAACTGTTGATATTTAACCACATTTGTTCATTTGGTTTTTTTCCTGGCCTGTTTGGAAGTTGTGGTCCTTTACCTCTAAATGTTTCAATGTGTATTTTCTAGAAACAAGCATACTCTTTTTACATTACCACCATATAACTTTCAAAATCAGGAAATTCACATCAATATAATTCTATTAGCTAGTTTACAGACATTATTCAAATTTTGACAATTGTTCCCTACTGCCATTTATAGAAAAAGGAAATTTGAAATCACAGATTTCATTCAGTTTTCATTGTCTCCTTAGCCTTCAAGTTCTCAGTTCTTCTTATCTTTCATGATCCTGGCATTTTTAGGCATATAGTTCATTTATTTTGTACAATATTCCTCCATCCGAGTTTTTCTGTTTCATTTCCATTTTTTTAGGTGAGGAAAATAAGACTCCAAGTTAGACAATAAATGGAGACTTCAATATAATTGAATTCAATATAATTTTGACTTCAATATAATATCTTATACCTTTGAAATAACTTAATTCACTTATATATGTATATATAACTCATTTTTGCATTTATTATAATAATCTGTCAAGACAGATGGTCAAACACCAGCTGCTTGACTATTTGCTATTTAAACTGAACCTTTGACTGGAGAGTGGGTTTCAAGGCAGAGAGGGCAAGCTTTTACACTCCCACTCTAATTTCATTAAGAAAAAAACACTGCAGGGACGCCTGGGTGGCTCAGTGGGTTAAGCCGCTGCCTTCGGCTCAGGTCATGATCTCAGGGTCATGGGATCGAGTCCCGCATTGGGCTCTCTGCTCAGCAGGGAGCCGGTTCCCTCTCTCTCTTTGCCTGCCTCTCCGTCTACTTGTGATTTCTCTCTGTCAAATAAATAAATAAAATCTTTAAAAAAAAAAAAAGAAAGAAAGAAAAAACCACTGCATTTTCTCTGTTGATTATATCTACAATTTCATTTTTTCAAGAAGGATACTTTTTCTAAGATTTTGAAAAATATTAAATGAGATGACCCTTAAGTTTATTTCAAGTAGTGCTGAATAGAAGAATGGAAGAATAGGTAAGAGAAGCAGAGGTAGAGAGCTATACAAGCAAGAGGAAGAAAAAGGAAAAAAAAACCCAAATTACTAAAATCCCTTTAGAAAAAGCAATTTCTAAAAATTCAGCAAACTTTAAAATAATATTCCTAAGATATTGCATTAAGTGCAGTGCCTAGCCTTCTACAGCCTAAGTTCTGATATCAGTTCAGACAGATACTAAATCCTAGTTCACATGCCGCTTCCTACATGAAGTCTTCCTGCTGACTCTTTAGAAGTAACATCTTCATTCTTCTCAAATTCCATTATCTGGACTTCTTATCATATACCATTTTTAGACTCTGTTGTAGTTATTTCTTTTTTTTTTTGTCTCTATGATTTTATTTATTTGACAGAGAGAGAGAGAGAGAGCAAGAGAGAGAAAGAGCGCACAAGCAGGGGGAATGGTAGGCAGAGGGAGAAGCAGATTCCCTGCTGAACAGGGACCCCGATGAGGACCCTGAGATCATGACCTGAGCTGGAGGCAGGCACTTAACTGAGTGAGCCACCCAGGCACCCCTGTGTTGTAGTTATTTCTGTATGTCTTATTTCTCTACTACATTGTAAGTTCCTTAAGAGTAGGTACTGTCTTGATGCTGGTGAGGATGCGGAGAAAGGGGAACCCTCCTACACTGTTGGTGGGAATGCAAGCTGGTGCAACCACTCTGGAAAACACCATGGAGGTTCCTCAAAATGTTGAAAATAGAACTGCCCTATGACCCAGCAATTGCACTACTGGGTATTTACCCTAAAGATACAAACGTAGTAATCCAAAGGGGCACGTGCACCCGAATGTTTATAGCAGCAATGTCCACAATAGCCAAACTATGGAAAGAACCTAGATGTCCATCCACAGATGAATGGATCAAGAAGATGTGGTATATATACACAATGGAATACTATGCAGCCATCAAAAGAAACGAAATCTTGCCATTTGCGACAACATGGATGGAACTAGAGCGTATCATGCTTAGCGAAATAAGTCAATCAGAGAAAGACAACTATCATATGATCTCCCTGATATGAGGAAGTGGTGATGCAACATGGGGGCTGAAGTGGGTAGGAGAAGAATCCATGAAACAAGATGGGATAGGGAGGGAGACAAACCATAAGTGACTCTTAATCTCACGAAACAAACTGTGGGTTGCTGGGGGGAGGGGGGTTGGGAGAAGGGGGGTTATGGACATTGGGGAGGGTATGTGCTTTTGGGTAAATTGGAAGGGGTGGTGAACCATGAGAGACTATGGACTCTGAAAAACAATCTGAGGGGTTTGAAGTGGCAGAGGGGTGGGAGGTTGGGGTACCAGGTGGTGGGTATTATAGAGGGCACGGCTTGCATGGAGCACTGGGTGGGGTGAAAAAATAATGAATACTGTTTTTCTGAAAATAAATAAATTGGAAAAAAATTAAAAAAAAAAGAGTAGGTGCTGTCTTTCATTCTCTGTGTATTCTCTATAGTTCCTTGCATGGTATTTTGCACACAATAAATGTTCAATAAATACTTGTTGCATGAATGCAATACAACCAGTCCCTTCATTATTTGGGAAAATAAAACGAAAATACTGTCATATAAAAGAGGCATTCGGGGCACCTGGGTTAAAGCCTCTGCCTTTGGCTCAGGTCATGATCTTGAAGTCCTGGGATTGAGCTCTACATTGGGCTCTCTGCTCAGCTGGGAGCCTGCTTCCCCCTCTCTCTCTGCCTACCTCTCTGCCTACTGTGATCTCTGTCTGTCAAATAAATAAATAAATAAAATCTCTAAAAAAATAAATAAATAAAAGAGGCATTCAATTTGTTCTTTGTGGTCTCAAAGGATGAATCAAGAGGGCAGAAGTTTGATATAGAAGCACTTTCTTCCAATTAGAGTTGTCCAAAAATAGATTTGCTGACTTGTGAGGTGAGGTTTCTTACCTTGCAGAGTTTCTACCAGTAGAAACAGGATGATTATCGAAGGCACATAGAGTGTAATCTTACTCAGCTCTGAAAGTCTCTTGGTGGCCAGAGCATTAACGCTGAAGCCAGACCACCTGAGTTCAAAGTTGGGCTGAGTCACTTACTACATGGGTGGTTTTTGGCAAACCACTAAATCTCTGTGGCCTAGTTTCTGTGTCTGTAAAATGGGGGTAATTTCTCTGAGTCTAAGACACAATTGTTTTAACATTTCTGAAATCAGGGTGCTTATTAGAATTACTGTCACCCAGATGGCAGTTGTGGCTTAATTGTCAGTTCATATTGTTCATACTTGAAATGAGCTATATGCAATCTTAGAGCACCACATGTATTTAAAAATAGCTTTCAAAAAATTACAGTGTAGGGACACCTGGGTGGCTCAGTCAGTGAAGCATCAGACTCTTGATTTTGGTCCAAGTCCTGGTCTCAAGTCCTGCCACCCGGAGAGCCCTGCGACGGGCTCTGTGCGGAGTGTGGAGCCTGCTTGGGATTCTCTCTCTTCTCCCCCAGCCCCGCCAAACCCCGTCCCATTTGCGCATACTCTCTCTCTCTCTAAAAAGAAAAGAAAAGAAAAGGAAAAAAAAGACAGTATAAACCGACATTGAAACTAAACATTTTTGTGTATGCAAAAAGGCAAGGAAACAGAGCAATAGGTGTTAATTTCAGATTAGTGAACAGGTATGTATCATTAATTGGAAGTTTTTTCTTTTCTTTCTTAATGGTAAATAAAATATTGGTGAGTCTTAAACTTGACAACATCTTAGATCCAGTGAATCTGATATCTCATTGGTTATCTCATGAAGTCATTATAAAGATTGTAAGATTAAACATGTTAAATCATGGTACGCCTGGATGGCTCAGTGGGCTAAAGCCTCTGCCTTCGGCTCAGGTCATGGTCCTGGGGTCCTGGGATCGAGCCCCACATCAGCTCTCTGCCTAGCAGGGAGCCTGCTTCCTCCTCTCTCTCTGCCTGCCTCTCTGCCTACTTGGGATCTCTGTCTGTCAAGTAAATAAATGGAATCTTTAAAAAAAACCATGTTAAATCACATAAACTGCTTAGAACAGGGCCTGGCACAAAGCACCATGTAAGTTCTCTTGTTATTATATTTTTATGTAAGGAAATAGTCAAGAGTTGCTCTCCCTAATCCAGCTTCTGATGGAGTGGCATAAACAGTAAAGTCATGGGGACCGCAAAAGGAAAACTAGGGGTTTCTCCAAGGTGAAAACATAGTCTTGGAAACTAGGAATTAATGCCATCAAAGTAGAGGAAAGCCTCTGATAATACAGTAAGTTCTTTGAGAGCCAGACTCTAAACTTTTCTCAGTAAGAAGGAATGCAAATGAAGACTCCAAATGAAGGCGAGGTTGTGTTGATAGCCCTGGCCTTCTTTCTCTTTCACGCCCAACAGGCTCTGTGCTGACCCACGTTTCCATTCTGCCACTTCACAGTCTGCCAGGAGGTCCACCATTTTGAAGATAAATCCCTTATCAAAGGCTCACTTCATCGTTTTTAAAGATTAATTAATTTATTTTAGAGAGAGACTGCAAGCAAGGAGGAAGGACAGAGAGAGAGGGAGAGAGAATCTCGAGCAGCCTCACTGCTGTGCTGGGGCCTGGGGCTTGGCCCCACCACCCTGAGATCATGACTTGAACCGAAATCAAGAGTCGGGGCTTAACCCACTGAGCCATCCGGGCGCCCCTAGACTCACTTCATTTTCAACACTTACTGATACTACAAGTGACAGGAAGAACGAGCCCTGCATCTCCAAACTTCCTTGCCTGCCACTGCCTCAAGACCCTTGAAAATAGTTTCTCCCCCAGAGATTAGTAGGGAAAAGGTACTTTACATTGAGGCAGGGTAGTTCTGATCCCAGCTGGCTCCAGGTCGGAAACGGATTGTTTGGATTTTGAGCCCAAGGTAGGCTTTGTGGAATTGAAATGATTGAAAGAATGCAGAATGGAGATTTCCATATGACAACTGATGGCGTGAGGGCTCAAAGCCTCTTCTTGCTTAGGAACAGGCAGGAGAATGTACGGGAAATGAAGGGTTAATTCACGTCCTGCTGCTCTGTTAAACCCTTCCCCGGGTCCCAGCTGCTGCTTGTCAACAAACAATAGTCAGCCGGTCATCTCTTAAAGTTTCGCTGCTGTTTCTCTGGGGTTAGGTTCACCTCTGCATCCCTTCCATAGGGTAGGGTCACGCAAGGCGGAGGGCGGGGGTGGGGGGGAGCAGGGGAAGGATTTGTGGGACTAGAGACGTTCTTCTTCTCTCTTACTCCAGGATACCCGTGGGCTCCAGAAATTAAGGATCCGTGAGCTCTGAAAATACATTAGATTGCTGTTTAGTCTATTTTACATCCCTCCTTTCAGTTCTCCTTACACCGCGGTGACAACTCAGGTAGGAAAGACAGATTTTTAGTATGCCTGGTTTAAGTGTGTGCAGAGTCGCAGAAACAGTCAGCGGTACGGGGAGGAGAGCAGACCGCAGAGCTCACAGCGGGGTGCTCTAAGATTACGAGAAGTAACGTCCTTGTTACCAGGTATGAGTCAACCCCTCCTGTCTCTACCTCAAAGAATTATGCTTGGGGGAGGAGTTTAAAAATAAATAAAAAGAATTATGCTCAGGATAACGTAGAATTTTTATGAAAAATCCCAGGGGCTCCTGGGTGGCTCAGTCAGTTAAGCATCTGACTTTGGCTCAGGGCATGATCTCAGGTTCCTGGGATCGAGTCCCCGCCCCCTATCCAGCTCCCTGCTGAGAGGGGAGTATGCTTTTCCCGTTCCCTCTGCTTGCTACTCCCCCTGCTTGGGCTCTCTCGCTCTGTCAAATAAATGAATAAAATAAAATAAATCTTAAAAAAAATAAAATCCTGGGGCATGTTAGAAGGAGCTTGTTTGATAAACACCAGGTGTATTAATTAATTAATTAATTAATTAATTGAAAGTAGGCTCTGTGGCCTCTGTGAGGCTTAAACTCAGGACCCTGAGATCAAGGGTCGCATCCTCTATGGACTGAGCCAGCCAAGGCCCCAACAGCAGGGGTTTTAATATGAATAACTTGGTTGTGGTGAGGCGAATTGAGGAAGTATCAGAATGCCAATCGGCAGCGCAATTGTGTAGCTGGGATGGGAGGCATAGACCGAAAGAAACAAAGAATGCCTTGGCTGCCATTTAGGCAACACTTTATTTCTGTTTGCTGGGGCTGGGGAAACAAATGTGCACATTTATAAAAAAAGATAAAATCACTTATATTCCCATTGCCCAGAAAAATCCGTTGTTTCTTTTGGTCTTTTTGAGAAAATGAATACATCTATAATATATACGATCCAAAATTAGTATCACATTGCATTTACAGTATTTTAAAACTTTTTATTTGGAAATAATTCCAAACTTAACAGAAAGTTGCAAAAGTAAAAATAACACACAATACCTGTCCACCCTTTAACCAGATACGGTTTCTTGTTAACATTTTACTCCATCTGCCTTGTCATTTGTTTTCTTTGTCATCTGTCTGTATCTATCATCTATATCAATAAAAAGTGTAAAGGTGAGTTACTTACATCATGGCTCTATCACCCCTGAATACTTCTGTGTGTATTTCCCAAGACTAAGGAATTTTCTCCTCCATAACCACAGTTGTCAGCTTTATAAATTTATAAATTTACATTAATTTAAGAATTTCATCTAATCTACCAATCATATTCCAGTGTTATTGACTGAGCCAAAAATGTCCTTTCTAACATTTCCCCCATCCAGCACGGTCTAGGGTCAGGCATTACACATGGTTGTCAAATATCTTTAGCCTCCTTTTTTCTGGAACATTTTCATAGTCTTTATCTTTTCTGACATTTACGTTTTGAAGAATGCAGTGCCTCATGTCCTAGCCCCTAACAGATACACTTTTTCTTGTAATTGAACCCTCTTCATTTTGTTTGTCTGATGTTGCTTTGTGATTAGATCGAGGTCACACATTCTCTCAGGAACACCGCACAGGTGATGCTGCGTCTTTTTCAGGATGTCACATTTGGAGATAATGGCTGGCTACCGTTCCTTGGTAATTTTGATCACCTACTCAAGGTTTGCCCAATTTCTCCACTATGCTCTTACTGTTTTTTTCCCTCCTTTGCAACTTCTTAGTTTATGGGGAGACAATTTCTGATCATGCAAATAGTCTACTCATCATGAAAATTTCCCCTTAAATTTAGTACCCATTGATGATGCTTGCCTGCTGATGATGCTTGATGGTTGCCAAATGATCATTTTCCAAGGCTGGCATTTCCTCGACATCTGTCAGTTAGCCTTTGTCACTCTGCTAAAACACGAGACCTCCCTTTTATTATTGTTTTTTAATTCAGAAGGACTCATTAATTATTCTCAGTTCAATTTTTCCACATGTTAGAAAAGCCACGTTATCTTATCACATTCCCCCTGTACACATTTTTCCCCCCCTGTATACATTCCATCTGGGGCTTGTCATTCTTCTCTCCACTCTGCACTCATAGGCCTGTGGCCTGCTGCATAGCTGCCTTCCAGAGATTTTTACTCCTTACCATCTTAGAAATTTCATGGCCTTTTTTCTGTGTTGGATCCTGTTTCCTAATTCCTGTGCTTTCTTCCTTCTCATTTTATTTTTGTTTTTAAAGTAGGTTCCATCCCAATGTGGAGCTTGAAGTCATGACCCAAAGATCAAAACCTGAGCTGAGACCAACAGCCAGAAGCTCAACTGCCTGAGCCACTCAGGTGTCCCCTCTTCCTAAGTTTTGTTTTACATTTTGACACATTCTTACCTTTTTTTTTTTTTTAAGATTTTATTTATTTATTTGACAGAGAGAGACACAGCGAGAGAAGGAACACAAGCAGGGGGAGTCAGAAAGGGAGAAGCAGGCTTCCCACTGAGTGGGGAGCCTGATGCAGGGCTGGATCCCAGGACCTTAGGATCATGACCGGAGCCAAAGGTAGACACTTAACCAACTGACCCACCCAGAAGCCCCACATTCTTACCTTTTAAAAAAAGTTGGGCAACCAATGAATTTTTTTTCTGAGAACATGTCTGTCTAGAAATATCGTTACTTTTACTCTCACTTTATTGATAGTTTGGATATTTAATTCTGGACTGAAAATTATTTTCCCTCAGAATTTTGAAGGCGTCTCTCTAGTGTCATTTAGCTTCTATTGCTGTGCTAGGGAAGGCCAAGGCCATTCTGATTCCTGATTCTTTTGATGTAACTGGATACTTTGTTTATAATGATACTTTTTTGGTATTCACTTTGGATATTTTCATTTAAAAGATTTCCTCCATCTATAATTATCTAAAATTTCTCAGCATAGCTTTTAATTAATCATGCAGAGATCTACTGTGGGTTCCTTCAATATGAAGATCTATAGACACATAGACATCTTTTCAGTTCTGAAAACTTCTTTTGTGTTTTTTTTCTTTGTTAATTTCTTCCTCATGTTTTGTTATTCTCTTTTTCCAGAAAGCTATTTGTCAGATACTGGATTTCCTTAACTGACACTTTAATTTTCTTATTATTTCTCTTTTATTACCCATTGTTTGGATCAACTGTCTGGGAGATTTCCTTGACTTTCTCTTCCAAACCTATCAGCGAGATGTTTACGTTAGCTATCATATTTTTAATTTCTAAAAGCTTTTTTTTAAGGTTTTTTTCTTAGAACACACTATTCTATTCATGAATAGACTATAATATCTTGTTATTTGAGAAAATTATTTGTTTTCTTTTTTTTAAGATTTTATTTATTTATTTATTATTTATTATTTATTTTGTCAGAAAGAAAGAGAGCACACAAGCAGGCAGAAAGGCAGAGAGAGAAGCAGGCTCCCTGCTGAGCAAGGAGCCCGATGTGGGACTCGACCCCAAGACCCTGGGATCATGACCCCAAGACCCTGGGATCATGACCCAAGCTGAAGGCAGGGGCTTAACTCACTGAGCCACCCAGGCATCCCATTGTTTTCTTGGAAAAAAAAAAAAATGTTTTTCCATTCACCTTGTCTCTTGGTTTTACTTTTTCATTTTTTTAAAAATTTTATGTCAAAGATATTCCTTGGTTCCTTTATTGCCCTCACACTTAAGAATGAACTATTAATCAGTTCATTGGAGACCTTGACGGTATGGAAGCTCTTTGATTTACTTTATTGTAGGCAAGTTTTTATTTATTTATTTATTTATTTATTTATTTTTAAGATTTTATTTATTTATCAGAGAGAGAGGGAGAGAGTGAGCACAGGCAGACAGAGTGGCAGGCAGTGGCAGAGGGAGAAGCAGGCACCCTGCCGAGCAAGGAGCCCAATGTGGGACTCGATCCCAGGACACTGGGATCATGACCTGAGCCGAAGGCAGCTGCTTAACCAACTGAGCCACCCAGGCGTCCCTGTAGGCAAGTTTTTAAAGGCCGATTTTATTCTAATTTAAAAAAATGTTTAGCAGCACCTGGAAGGCTCAGTTGTTAAACATCAGCCTTTGGCTCAGGTCCTGATCTCAGGGTCCTGGGATTGAGCCCTTGTCTGGCTCCCTGCTCAGCGGGAAGCCTACTTTTCCCTCTCCTCCTGCTGTTCCCCTTACTGTCCTCTCTCTCTCTCTTTCTCTGTCAAATAAAAAATTAACTCTTTAAAAAAATAAAACTGTTTGATTGTGGTAAAATACACAGAAAATTTACCACCTTAACCATTTTTAAGTGTATAGCTCAGTAGTATTAATATCTGCACATTGTTGTGCAACCAATCTCTAGAACTCTTCTCCTCTTGCAAAACTGAAATTCAATGTCCATTAAATAACAACTCTCCATTTCCTGTTTCCCCTAGCCCCTGATAATACTCTTAATACTTTTCATCTTTATTAATTTCACTACTTTAGGTATCTCCCATAAGCAGAATTGTACAGTGTTTGTTTTTTTGTTACAGGCTTAATTCACTTAGCACAATGTCTTTAAATTTCATCATATTGTACCAGGTATCAGAATTTATTTCCTTTTTAAGGCTGAATCATATTCCATTGTATGTATTTACCACATTTTGCTTATCCACTTATCTGTTAATGGACATTGGGGTGCTTTCTCCTTTTGGCTATCATGCATAATATTGCTATGAACATGGGTATATAAATATCTCTTTAAGGGGCACCTGGGTGGGTAGCTCAGTTGTTAAGCATCTGCCTTAGGCTCAGGTCATGATCCCAGGATCCTGGGATCAAGCCCCACATTGGGCTCCCTGCTCAGTGGGAAACCTGCTTCTCCTTCTCCCACTCCCCTGCTTGTGTTCCTGCCCTCGCTCGCTCTCTCTATCAAATAAATAAATGAAATCTTAAAAAAATATCTCTTTAAGACTATGCTTTCAATTCTTTTGAGCATATACCTGGAAGGAGAATTGCTGGATCAAATAGTAATTCCATTTTTAAGTTTTTGAAGAACCATTAAGTGGTTTTCCATGGTGTTTGCCCCATTTTACATTCCTACCAATAGGGCTCAAAGGTTCTAATTTTTCTACATCCTCATCAAGATTCTAAAATTACTATTAGCCATCCTAATGGGTATAGGCAAGCTATTTTATGTGTATAATTTTTGGACCCTGCTTTTTCCACAGAAAAAGATCTTGGGCAATTTTTGCATGTCAATGGACATTTAAACATGATTTTTAATGGCCATATTATTATTATTTTTTAAGGATTTTATTTACTTATTTGAGAGAGAGAGAACATGAGTGGGATAGGGGCAAAGGGGCAGAGAGAGAGAGGTAGAGGAAGGAGGAGAAGCAGTCTACTTACTAAGCAGGGAGCCCGGTGTGGGGCTTCATCCCAGGACCCAGGATCATGATCTGAGCTGAAGGCAAGAGCTTAACTAGCTGAGCCACCCAGGTGGCTTAACAGATCCCATAATGTGGTATTTTAATTTGTTTCCATTATTTTTTAGGGTAGAAATCTTTGTGTACATCCCTGATATTTTCTTTAGCTGATAAGGTCCTAGGGGTTGAATTCCTGGGTCAAAGCCTATATATATATATATATATATATATATTTAAGATTTTACTTATTTCTTAGAGAGAGAGAGAGAACAAGCCAAGGGAAGAGGTGGAGGGAGAGGGAGAAGAAGGCTTCCTTCCGAGTGGAGAGTTGGATGTGGGACTTAATCCCAGGGATCTGGGATCATGACCTGAGAAGAAGACAGACTATCAACCAACTGAGCCACTCAGGCATCCCTGAAGCATATGTAATTTTAATATATATTGTCAGATTTCTTTCCTAAAAGATTGCATCAGTTTATATTCCTATTAGCAGTGTAAGTGTCATCTGCACTGAATATTATCAGACAATATTCATTATTATTATT